>NC_138775.1:54293303-54408303 GCF_965119305.1 Pelophylax lessonae
CAGTGTAGGAGTGTCAGTGTGGGGGGGGGGGGGTCAGTGTAGGTGTCAGTGTGGGGAAGGGGGTCAGTGTAGGAGTGTCAGTGTGGAGGGGTCAGTGTAGGTGTCATGTGGGGAAGGGGGTCAGTGTGTATGTGTCAGTGTGGGGGGGGGGTCAGTGTAGGTGTCAGTGTGGGGAAGGGGGTCAGTGTAGGTGTCAGTGTGGGGAAGGGGGTCAGTGTAGGAGTGTCAGTGTCAGTGTGGGGGGGCCAGTGTAGGTGTCAGTATGGGGGGGTCAGTGTAGGTGTCAGTGTGGGGAAGGGGGTTGGTGTCAGTGTGGGGAAGGGGGTCAGTGTAGGAGTGTCAGTGTGGGGGGGTCAGTTTAGGTGTCAGTGTTGGGAAGGGGGTCAGTGTAGGAGTGTCAGTGTGGGGGGGGGGTCAGTGTCAGTGTGGAGGGGTCAGTGTAGGTGTCAGTGTGGGGAAGGGGGTCAGTGTAGGAGTGTCAGTGTGGGGGGGGTCAGTGTAGGTGTCAGTGTGGGGAAGGGGGTCAGTGTAGGAGTGTCAGTGTCAGTGTGGGGGGTCAGTGTAGGTGTCAGTGTGGGGAAGGGGGTCAGTGTAGGTGTCAGTGTGGGGAAGGAGGTCAGTGTAGGAGTGTCAGTGTCAGTGTGGGGGGGTCAGTGTAGGTGTCAGTGTAGGAGTGTCAGTGTGGAGGGGTCAGTGTAGGTGTCAGTGTGGGGAAGGGGGTCAGTGTAGGAGTGTCAGTGTGGAGGGGTCAATGTAGGGGGGTCAGTGTCAGTGTGGGGGGTCAGTGTAGGTGTCAGTGTGGGGGGGGGGTCAGTGTTAGTATGGGGGGTTCAGTGTAGGTGTCAATGAAGGGGTATCAGTGTAGGTGCCAATGAAGGGGGGTCAGTGTAGGTGTCAATGTGGGGTGGGGGGTCAGTGTAGGTGTCAGTGTAGGGGGGGTCAGTGTAGGTGTCAATGTGGGGGGAGGGGTCAATGTAGGGGTGTCAGTGTAGGGGTGGTCATTTTGGGAGTCAATATGTAGGGGGGGTCAGTGAAGGGGTCAGTGTAGAGGGAGTCAGTGTAGGGGGGGTAGTCTAGGGGTCAGTGAAGGTTTCGGGATCTAGGGTCAGTGTAGGTGTTCTCTCCTCACCCCCTGTTCTCCTCTCCTCACCTCACCCCCTGTTCTCCTCTCCTCCTGACCCCTGTTCTCCTCTCCTCACCTCACCCCCTGTTCTCCTCTCCTCTCCTCTCCTCTCCTGACCCCCTGTTCTCTCCTGACCCCCTGTTCTCTCCTGACCCCCTGTTCTCCTCTCCTCACCTCACCCCCTGTTCTCCTCTCCTCCTGACCCCTGTTCTCCTCTCCTCACCTCACCCCCTGTTCTCCTCTCCTCTCCTCTCCTGACCCCCTGTTCTCTCCTGACCCCCTGTTCTCTTCTGACCCCCTGTTCTCCTCTCCTCCTAACCCCCTGTTCTCCTCTCCTCTCCTGACCCCCTGTTCTCCTCTCCTCTCCTGACCCCCTGTTCTTCCCTCCTCTCCTGACCCCCTGTTCTCCTCTCCTCTCCTGACCCCCTGTTCTCCTCTCCTCTCCTGACCCCCTGTTCTTCCCTCCTCTCCTGACCCCCTGTTCTTCCCTCCTCTCCTGACCCCCTGTTCTTCCCTCCTCTCCTGACCCCCTGTTCTTCCCTCCTCTCCTGACCCCCTGTTCTTCCCTCCTCTGCTGACCCCCTGTTCTTCTCTCCTCTGCTGACCCCCTGTTCTTCTCTCCTCTGCTGACCCCCTGTTCTTCTCTCCTCTCCTCACCCCCTGTTCTCCTCTCCTCTCCTCCTTACCCCCTGTTCTCCTCTCCTCTCCTCCTGACCCCCTGTTCTCCCCTCCTCCTCACCCCCTGTTCTCCTCTCCTCGATTCTCTCCACTGTTCTCTCTTCTCATCTGTTCTCTCCTCTCCTCCTGACCCCCTGTTCTCCTCTCCTCCTCTCCTCCTGACCCCCTGTTTTCCTCTCCCTTCCTCCTGACCCCCTGTTCTCCTCTCCTCTCCTTCTGACCCCCTGTCCTCCTCTCCTCTCCTTCTGACCCCCTGTTCTCCTCTCCTCCTGTCGCTCTCCATAGCAACCCATGTCTGACTCTTAACTGAGGGGGGCATTGGGTGGAGCTTGGGCGGTACTTTTAAATATGGGAGGAGCTTGGGCGGGACTTTAAAATGTGGGAGGTGTTATCAAATTTACCTTCGGGCTGAAGCCCCTGGTCTTTTTCCCACCTAGCAACGCCCCTGGCCATAACTATGACAGATGGGGTTTCACTGCATTTCCATTCAAGGCCTACACTCTCCCATCTCAATCTCAGAGGAAACTCCTCCAACAATTTGGAATATAAATTCTGGGTTGCTATGGCTATAGGTGTGCTCATGATTTGTATTCTCATTAGAAGTTGCACTACTCTCATGAGGCAAGGCTTACAGGAGTGCATTTCATCGCCCATTTGTGTAAATAAAAGTGTGAAGGATGAGAATGCTACAATACTATAAATGGTTCAATAAGGGCTCTTTCACACGGACGTTCCGTATGTCCGTAAATCACCCCATCCGTTTGCGGGTGATATACGGACATAATGTATGTCTATGGGATTGCGGATGTCAGCGGATGACCAGCCGCTGACATCCGATTTGCGTCCTTTCAGTTCTGTTCCGTTTTTTGGAACGGAACAGAACCCTATTTTTCTTCCGTTTAAAAAATGGAACGGACGCAAAATCGGATGTCAGCGGTGTCATCCGCTGACATCCGCAATGCCCATAGACATAAATTATGTCCGTATATCATCCGCAAATGGATGGGATGATAGGCGGACATACGGACTGGATGACACAAGTGTCATCTGTGTCAGTGAAAAAAAAAAAGCGCCGGAGCGGATCGCAATACGGTCCGCTCCGTGTGAAAGAGCCCTTAAGATGATTTATCTTGATAAAAATTCTGTTGGTACAGGCAACATGTTTGGGGTCTTACAAATCCCCCTTCATCAGAGCTTGTGCTGGTGGTGATGGCAGGATATGCAAACAAAATCAACCATTTGCTTGAAAGTCTTGGGTTCCATCCAAACACCTTGCTCCCCCACTGATGGTGCCTACAGGTCTTATGCCCCCTTAAAGTCCAAATCCCCTGAAGTGGTTTATTTAGTTTTACATAGAGCAATGAAGGGTTAACACCCCTGTCAAGATTTAACTATCAGGAGCAGAAGTGATTATGGCAAATCTCTCTCCACAGCTATTTTTTTTTAATGTTTTTATTGCTTTTTTTATTTAAATACATATAGAAGAATAAGAAAAAGAAACAAAAATAAAAATTGACATTCATACATACATGTATATATGTATATATATATATATATATATATATATATATATATATATATATATATATATATATGGCATTTCCAGGTCACAGCTATTGTTTTTAGTAAAGTAAGAAGGAAAATCTTGCTAATGGGATCACAGACAAAAAATTTAATGTAAATGTAAATCTGTTGGCTCCCTTTTGGTCTGTTAAAATGACAATAGAAAGTATTTTGTCATATCTGTTTAATAAGTGCAACAAAATACCTGCTGATTCTACCAGAAATTCTGTGAGTCCATTTCCACCTGCACTCTCTGCCAATGTATTATCAGTTAGCATTGTTCTCTGCCCTCCCTGTGAACTACAGAACACCTCCATGCAATAAAGAAGAGGGGGGGGGTTGTAGTTCTGTCCTAGGGTGACATGTCACTTCATCCATTGGTGAGGTTTGTAATTGGCCAGGTTACCAGGTGAAAATTAAGGTAACATAACCTGCACAAAAAGAAAACTGATATAGCCACCACATTTCAGGACTGATATTTTGCAGTATAATGCATTTTTGTTCTTGGGATTAGATACACTAACTCTTTTCAACTCTGTCAAAAACTAAAAAAAAATATTTTTAGGTTAGTATAAGGCTTTAAAGAAATGGAAGAATTTGTTCTTTGCTTTACTACTTGATGCTTCATGGCTTACACATTTAGTGCTTTTTAGTATCTATTAGTTATGTTTAAGGTGGTCTCTATACTAACTATTCTGATGCATTACATAGGGAATTTAAGTTTATATTATAATCATGGTGGCTTTGATGATGATTTGTTTTTGATGTTTACAAATCTTTTATTGAGTTTTAAAATCCTTTTTTTTTTTTTTAATTTATTCAATTGTGACTTTTAAGTATTTCTGAGTGTGGTCACTTTCAATGAACTAAGGATGTTTTAATGATATAATTATATGGATATTCATCTTGTTGGATTTTAGTTTATCCAGTCATTGATTGTTCGTAATCATCATTTTTATTTAAAGCGAGCAATGTGAATATGTGTGATAATCTAAATCTGATTTACTGCTAATTGCCAAAAGGGTTTGAATTTACATTCTGGAATAATGTCATTTTTCTTTCCTTGTACATCTGCTTGCATTTCCTAATTGGCTATCTTAGGATTCAATTCGTCTTTAACGTGAAGTTAACTTCACCAACTATTATTCAAACTAACATGAGCATTTTCTAGCAAAAAACAATAGATGTTAACCAATTTCCTAGAATCCCATAAAAGCTACAAAAGTTGTATAGCAGTCTAGCTGCATGTTGGACTGCATGTCTCCATGTGTGCAGCCATTGGGTTGGGTGGCACCTGAACTTCTGTCCCTGTGTACTTGATTCTGCCCTGCAAAGATTGGTCTCCCTAGACTTCTTGAAGTGCTATGGGCAGGGGTATATCCCCTAAGTGCCAACACAGAAATAACCCAGGGAGGCTTCCAGTCTGGCCTAACCAGCACCACCCAGTACCTCGATCTATACCTTCCTCAGGACTTATGACAATGGACCTCAATCACAGCTTCATCCAGCAGTTCAATTTCAAGAGATGTACCCATCTTGAGGTTAGGAAAAAGAAGAGTCCATACAATAACGCCTTTTAACTCACAGTTTGTTAAAATATACACATCCTTCCAGTCATTTCTCATGGTGATGGCGCAGTTCTGGGTTGTAAACCAATGGAGAACAGTACAGATGAGAGATAAGTCAAGAAGCAGCATACCTTTAAGGGTTTGCCAGAGTACTACTGTACATTCTAATGCCGAAGGGATATAAATCTCTATTAGTCCTGTACCTAACCTTTCTTGTTTCTTTACTAGGGGAAATCTCCTAGACTCTACAGTCTCATAGATTACATCTCCACATGCATTGGTCCTTGCCCTACTTCCCATTGCGAAATTCCCAAGTTTACTCTCGCCCAACAATTTATACAGAAACATCTTACACAAGATGCAGCCAATTCGTGGAAGGGCAAGTAAACTGCTATTTATAACATTTTTGTTTTTTAGGTTTAAATATGCTTTGAGGTCTCATGTTTAGGGCTGCCTGGAGCCACATGACATACAAAGTCAGGTGTATTTTTCCACCCTGTCCTGTGCAAAAGGCCTTAGGCTGAAATCTGGGATAAACAAATATTGTCTAAATTCAAGAGCCATATGTATTTTTATTGTATCCAGGTTCTTGGTTAGAAACAGAAAGAGATTTAGGACACTATGTGCTTTCTGTGTCTCCCAGTGGATTTCAGCTGAATAAGTTAACACTATCTTGCCTCCATCCATCAGGGGGAGTTGACAAGCAGAATGAGCTCAAGATGCTTGATGGTTGGCAGTATTGAATCATGGGAGTTAAGCTTGGGAAATAAACTTTTCTATGGCAGTCCATTGACCATTGTACTACAATTCCCAATGCAGGTCGGGTATATGGGGAGAGAGAGTGGTATTTTCCAAGGTTGAATACAGAGGAGCTTTCTCTTAGCTGCAAGGAGACCATGGTGTGCACATCACTGCTCCTGTGTGCACACTAACCTGCTATATGTTTTTGGCCAAGACAGGGACTGGAGTGCTGTGAAACCATGTGCTAAGGACCTGAGTAACTTTAGGCAGACCCAGAAATGAGCTGACATTGGAACAGTGAAACTCCTGTGGCTGTATCGATGGGGTTGGTAAGAGGACAATGCTGCCATTACCTGTTGCTGCTAGCAGAGACTGAGAACATAGGGACTGGCCTCCTAACTAGCATCATTATTTAATGCATGCAGACTTTAATGGGACTGCACTCATGTGCACCACCATAAAGACTGGGCCCGAACACTAGCTGGCTGAAGATCTAGGGCTAAAGACTGCTTACTCAGATAGCTGCTTCACAAGAACATTTTAATATCAAAATGCTTTATTGAACAAAATTTTGATGCACACTACACGTTGTGAGGGATTAATTAAGTAGCGGGCTGTACAGGACCCCCTGGATGGGTCACAGCACAGTGAAGTAGGCACGGACAGACAGAAGGTTCTTTGTGAAAACAAAACTGTGGTTTATTTACAAGTCTGTGGTTACAAAGTGCAGGTATCAAAACAGCAAAAAATAAAATAAAGCCGAAATCAAACTGAAGAAAGAAAAGACACTGCTCCAGGTGTATAGTGTGTGGTGATTGCCAGGAGATAGGATATCCAGTAGAGTGCTGGCCCCGGCCCGCCTCCGTGGGAACACTTGTAGGAAAAGAATTAGCCGCACATCCAGGGATTCCAATAGGTTTCAAATACCTTTATTTCCAAAAAGTTGCAAGTGATGACACCAAAGACACCAGCATGAAGTCTCGTAGACGCGTTTCACACATACATCTTGTGCTTAATCATTACCTAAATCAAACCCTTGCCACTTTGGGCGTCTAACTGCAAAACACAGGAACCTATCTACTTGGTCTGGAACAGCCTACCTGACTGACACACAGAAAAAACAGTCTTTTAGTCACACAGACTTATGCTTGCCATACACGTATAGATTTGTACAAAAATTCTTTGAACATTCGATGAATGGACAAATGTTGTTCGAATTGTCTTTTGCTTTTAACATTCCATTTTAAAATGAATGTAATATCTTAGCAATAACCACATACACTGCCCGAAAATTCATTGATCGATCAAGAAAAGTTTTCTTTCCTGCCCCTTCGAATCTTCCACTCACTGCAGTCGAAATCGGACATTGATTTGACTCCACTAACGATTAGAAAAGCAAAAAAATGTTCTTAAAATGAAAATTTCCCGAATTAAAATTCATATGTGAATGGACTACCCATGCGTTGGTCGAATTCCAAAATAATTTTCTTTCAGAAATCTGTCTTAAGGGGAGAAAGGATGGACGTACCGAGGTCTAGAGATTTCCAGAAGACTTTCTGTAGTGTATTGAATTGTACCACAAAAAGTATCCTATTCTTATTGTATTGCTTCCTTTACGTGAAATCCCAGGTGTTCCTGCTAGTCCCCGGTGGTCTTTGGTGGGGGGAGGATAGGAGGGGTGAGTAGCTAGACATGGGGGGGGGGGGGAAGTGGAAGGAGGGGGCATAGGGCCATGTGGGGTTAAGGTATTAATATTCATGTTCCCAGTAGAAGCACACTATCCATTAGCTCAACCTGGTGTATCAGTGGGGCTAGGGTTGTTCTCAGAGCCAAAGCAGAAAAACAAAGAACCCAATCTTCCAATCAGCTCCTGCGGCGGTAGCGCTAAATTGCGTTAACCTTTGTATACAGTATTTAATGACCTCCAACATTCGAAATCGAAATCCAACATCCAGATCACATATTTCTATAATCTCAAGTTTACATTAAATAAGAACCTAGGCTTATATTTGTGTGCTGCCCATGGAAGCTTTTTGCCAGTGCGATAACCCTGCTCCAGCAGTGCAGTTCCAAATCCTTTGAACCCCTGAACCGTGATTTAATCCAAGGAATTATACAGTCTCTCTGAACTAAAAATATTTAAACAATCTCCGAACTTGTCCAGACTGGTCCTTTCATCGAAGGCTCTTTGTTCTCCTATGTATTGACAACTCATTTTTTTTCTTTTTTTATATTTTTCTCATGACATCATTGTAAAAATAAACTATAGTATAAATAAATCACTTCCAGCAACATGCACTGTGCTTTTTTTTTTTTAAACCAACTTTTTCTTTGCACTGAAAATACCTTGGAAAATTGAAGTCATTTTTACATGCCACATTATACATCAAAGTCATGGTCCTTGATTAATGATCACACTCTAGAGTGCACCCCATGCACCTGTATGGCACCTGCTCCCTGCACTACGCACCAGTGCACATTCCATTTCATAGATACATATCTCCCCTGGTGAATTCCTATTTTCATGCTTTCTATAGCAATATACTACTTTTGCTTTCTGCCTTTTGAGGGAAAGCTAATTAAAGCTAAACTCCAAGCAAACAGCCTAATACCCAGATTAAATATACCTATATTATGCAGCCACTTTTGTGATTCATACACACAGGCTGGAGGATGACAACACTTTCTCTATTATAATTTTAAAAAAAGGTGGTGCCACCACTCCATCTACCCAGTCCAAAATGAAGCTGCCCTCCTCATAGTACTGAACCTTGAAGTGATGGGTGCTTGAAGTGAATGTCATGGAAGGTGCCGCTCCAGAACCCAATGCAAAGCAATTAAGCCCCCAGCACTCCAAATAGATGCATTTCATATGTTTATTTGGGAAGACAGCATCACAGAAGGCATTATAAACCAATTTTTTCGAGGCCTCACAGGTTACACTAGGTTGCTTTGAGAAAGGGACCCTGTGAAGCCCCGAATATTCTTATGCCTTTCTGATGCCATCTTCACAACAAACCCGTGAAACGCATCTATTTGGAATGTTATTGACTTCAAACCTATAGCACTTATTTACATCCTACTGATTGGACAGTGAGGGAGCAGCGTCATGCTGATAAAATTGTAACTCTGCTCGCTCTGCTCTCTTCTCTCATCAGCACATGTGCATGCAGCAGAACCTGATTGGCTTCTACTTCTGCACCTCCTTCTTAAAGGCCTAAGGTCCCTTTTAGATGGAGCATACTCTGTCCAGTGAATCTACCTGCTCAGCAGGGAATCTCTCCGCTAATCCTCCTGAGCAGGCGGATGACAGGTCAGTATCTTCGCTATGCAGAGCAGACATGGACACAGCCCGCTGTCCTCTATGGGGCGGTGGGATGGAAACCGAATGCCTGTCCGTTTCCATCTGACTGTCATCCGATTTGCCAGATGGATGGGGAACAGATCCCCATCCATATGTTTTTAGTGGACCAGATTGGATCGAATGCCGGCGAGTGTAAGTGGATACATGTCCGCTGACATCCACTGCTCTATAAAGAACATTGAGTGGTCCGATCAGGTCCTCCTGAAAAACTGACAGATGGACCCAATCGGTCCGCTGGTGTGAAAGGAGCCTAAGTACTGCAAGGAATGACAGAAAGTTGCTTATGTTATGTATACATTTCATTATTTATAATTAGTTTGCAATTATTATTATTTTAACAAAATTAAAATATTATTAATAATAATAATACAATTAATAATTAGTAATATTAATAATATTTACCATTCCCAAATACACAACTGATAGTTCAGATCCAATTATAAAATCCAACCCCAATAATTTTTTTGGTGCCACTCCAAAACATCAACTCTTCATCAGCACATGTATATGCAGCAGACTCTAATTTGCTTCTAGTGCTTCTTCTCCCTCTCTTAACCGCTTGCCGACTGCTCACAGTATATTTACTGCGGCAGTCAGCCCCTCACAGGCAGAGTGACGTAGGTCTACGTCGCAGGCCTGTGAGGCTCTGGGGAGTGAGCGCGCGCCCGCGGAGGCGCGCTCCCACTCCCGTGCGGTCACAGACCCCCCCGCGCGTGTGACTGGCAGACCCGATGTCCGCCGGTCACTCTGCGATCGGCGGGGGAGAGGGAGAAAGTCAGGCAGCTTGTGTAAACAAGCCACCTGTCATTCTCCTCGGTGTAAAGACACTGATCACACGGATCTACTATGTAGATCCGTTGATCAGTGGTCCTTACAGTTCAAGCCACAGCCAATCACAGTAGAAAGCACGCCCCTAGGGACACACACAGCCCCTCCCTCCCAAATAAAGTTAACCCCTTCACTACCAGTGTATTTTTACAGTAACAGTGCATATGTATAGCACTGATTACTGTAGAAATGTCACTGGTAACCCCAAAAGTGTCACAAATGTCAGTCAAGGGTCCGATCTGTCCGCCCCAATGTCGCAGTACCGCAAAAAAAATCGCAGATCGCCGCCATTACGCGTTAAAAAAAAAAACAACAAAAATGACAAAAATCTTTCCCTTTGTTCGTAAACACGATAACTTTTGCGCAAACCAATAAAAATACGCTTTTTGCAATTTTTTTTACCAAACATATGTAGCATAAAACAAATTGGCCAAAAATGTTAAAAAAATTTGATTTTTACATTTTTTTTGGGGGAATTTCATATAAAAAAATGTGAAAAATATTGTTATTTTTGAAAATGTACGCTCTTTTTTTGTTTATAGCGCAAAAAGTAAAAAGCGCACAGGTGATCAAATACCACCAAAGGAAAGCTCTGTTTGTGGGAAAAAAAGGACATCAAATTCGTTTAGGTACAGCGTCGCACGACCGCGCAATTGTCCGTTAAAATCACGCAGTGCCGAATCGCAAAATACCCCCTGGTCGTTTAGCAGGAAAATCCTCCTGGGCTTAAGTGGTTAATCTAAGGCGGGTACACACTACAATCCAGCGGGTTGCACGAAAAAAACCTGACAGCTCCGGTTGGAGCCGCTGTACTAACCATGCAAGGTTAGTTCAGCGATCCCTCCGCTGAGCTATTGTGTTTGAAAGGGGGACGCCCCCCATCAGAACACTCCGATCAGCGCACTCTACCATTGGTTTAGAGCACTGATTGGGGGTTTTCCAGCATGCACATCCGACAGAAGCTGACCGGCATAAGTTGGCCATTTTGTTTTTTAACCGGACGTTTTCTCCCAACATTCAGCTCATGTGTACAGGGCTTAAAGCAAAGTTCTGGGCTAAAAAAAAAATTTAAGCTAAAAATACCCCCAGGACAGTCAGGGCTAGTGCATTTAAGCAACGATAGCCTCTGAACTGTCCCCTGTTTCACTTACCTGTAAGAAGAAATACTTACCTTGAAAATGTCTTGTCCAGCTCTGCCATCTCAGGTGTGGGCAGCTGAAGCTGAAGCATCCCTCTTCGTGTCCTCTCGGTGACGTCAGAGTCCCAGAATGCCCTGCCCGTCACTTCTGGTGCAGGTGCGTTATCCCTGAACAGCTTCTGCGCATGCCCAGAAGCTGTTCAGCAGGGAATGACTCGCCTGCACTGGAAGTGACGGGTGACACCGGTGCAGGCGCATTGACTCCTGGGATCGATGACGCTCATCTCCCAGGAGTCAATGCAAGGAGGAAGTCACATCTTGGGGCGCGGCCGCAGAGGGAGGAAGAGGAAGGAAGGTAAGTATATTTTCATTAAAAACAAGGTAAGTGAAACAAAAAAAAAAAAAATGTAATTATCCAATTCTTTTTCAGGTTCATCTAAGCTAGCGGACGTGTAAAAATAGTTTTTAGGGTGGAACTCCGCTTTAAGTGCTACAGAGAATGACAGAAAGGTATTTATATTATGTTAACATTTATTTATTTATTTTTTTATTTTTTAATTAACTTGTATTATTATTTTTTTTTTACATAATTATTATTTAAAATATTATTATTAAAACATAATAATAATAGTTGTTTTTTTTTGTTGTTATTAATACTAATAAGAATAATAATGTATTTACAATAATTTTTATAATTATTGTTATTTATCATTATGGAATACTCAACTGTTAGTACAGCACTGTCTCCATCCTCCAATTCTATATTTCACATCCTCCTGCAGTCCCTACCAGCAATGCCCTTCTGACCTGAATGATGCTCAGCATGATCAGATTGTGTTTTGTTTATCCTTAGTAGGGAAAAGTTAGGTCACCCATCCGGCCATGTTGCTTGGCAGGGATGTGTAAATCTCAGAACTAGCTGAACAGAAATGAACATTCTTTTGCAGGTAAAACAACTTATACAGTAAATGTAACTGCCTGCTGTTCAATTGTAAGTTGTAAAAAACCCAAAACCATAAATGTAATATATTGCAGCTAACCAATCAATAGATGCAGTGGCTGCATTTGTTTTCTTATTTTGAGGCTTTTTACCCTCTGCTTTCACCTGGTTATCTTGCCAGTAACACACCTCCTGTATTAGAGTGCCCCACTCTGGATGAAGGAGAACAGGGGTCACCTTTGGACAGCAGCATTGCCAGTCTAGGGAGAAGGGAATGTTAGATGTACTAGTAGAATTTAATACACTAACAAATTGAAGCCAAACTCCAGATAACACTTTATAGGCAGTTACAGCAGTTTTTTTCCCCTTTTAGGATAAAGGTTTTACAACAAATTGATAAAAGCTGATCATGGTAACCTCTGCCAGTGTTAAATAGTTTGTCTCATCCCTGTAACTGATACAATCTTCAGGGAAGCTTGCGCTTTTGAAAAACAAGAGAAGACAGAAAGCCTAAAAAAGAAAACGAATGTAGACACCACAATTAACCACTTTCCGACCGCCGCACGACTATTTACTGCGGCGGTCAGCCCCTCACAGGCAAAGCGACGTAGGACTACGTCGCTAGCCTGTGAGGCTCTAGGGAGCGAGCACGCGCTGCCGGAGGTGCGCTCCCGCTCGGTCACGGACCCCGCGCGTGTGACCGGTGGACCCAATGGCACTCGCGATTGTCCATTACAGCGGGAGAAAGGCAGGCGGCTAATGTAAACAAAGCGGCCTGTCATTCTTCCCTGTGTAAGAATGGATATCATACGGTTCTGCTATGTAGGACCGTTGATCTCTGTTCTTACACCAGTAGCCACATCCAATCACAGTTAGAATCACGCCCCTAGGGACACACTTAACCCCTCCCTCTCAAAAAAAGTTAACCCCTTCACTACCAGTGTCATTTTTACAGTAACAGTGCATATGTATAGCACTGATTACTGTAGTAATGTCACTGGTAACCCCAAAAGTGTCAAAAATGTCAGTCAAGGGTCCGATCTGTTTGCCGCAATGTCGCAGTCCCGCAAAAAAAATCGCAGATCGCCGCCATTACTCGTTAAAAAAGAAAACAACAAAAATGACAAAAATCTTTCCCTTAGTTAGTAAACGCAATAACTTTTGCGCAAACCAATCAAAATACACTTTTTGCGATTTTTTTTTACCAAACATATGTAGCATAAAACAAATTGGCCTAAAATGTTAAAAAATTTAGATTTTTACATTTTTTGGGGGAATTTCATATAAAAAAAAATGTGAAAAATATTGTTATTTTTGCAAAATTTACGCTCTTTTTTTGTTTATAGCGCATGATCAAAAAATCGCACAGGTGATCAAATACCACCAAAAGAAAGCTCTGTTTGTGGGAAAAAAAGGACGTCAAATTAGTTTAGGTACAGTGGCGCATGACCGCGCAATTGTCCGTTAAAGTCACGCAGTGCCGTATCGCAAAATAGGCCCTGGTCAGGAAGGGGGTAAAATCTTCCAGGGCTTAAGTGGTTAAGAATTGGTCAGCTGCAATATAATAAATGTTTGATTTTGGTTTTAATACCACTTTAACAGGAATTCTCTAATGCAGACAAGAGGTCAAGTAGTTTTAAATGTGGCATGCGATTGGTTAAAATATAGTTAAATGTAGATGCCATACCTGTTAGCTATTTCTGTCCCCCATGAAGCCTGGACCAAATACTTCATTGCTTACATCCTTGCATCCTGGGTTAATTGCAGGACATAGCAGTGGTTAACGCTTGCCTGTAGCATCCTAGGAGCGAGCATGTTTCCTGTTTCAAAATCCGCACACGCTGCATGGGGGACAAAAATGTCCTACAGGTATAGCATCTGCCCCTAACTATATTTTAAAAAAACGCACAGTTCATTTAAAACTATTAAGGCCCCTTGTCTGCATGGGAAAGTTTCTGAAAAAAAGTAAAATTAGCCTTTAAATGCAAATTTTTTTAGGCTCCTGCAAAGCGTATCTTTTTTTATGTTTTGTACAATATCTGAAACACACTGTTATAATTTTTAGTTTGTCTTCAGTTTCCTGAGAACTTCCTCTCTCCGCTTTTTTTTTTTTTCCTCGTCAGTTCTCTGGCACAGAGCTCTGTATCTAGATTTACATAGCTTGGATGCTTCCAAGTGTTGCAAATCTCCTCTTATCATACAGGCAGTAATTCCAATGAGAAGCCATGTCAGGCCTCTAAATAGGCTGTAAAAATAGTAAGACATAGTAAATACATTATAGTAGGAATGTGCAGTGTGGACCAAATCATCCAGAATTGTGAATAATGCCAGTATTTCTATGATAAGGAAGACATGTTTCCATTCCCAAGTAGACATAATACGCATAGGATTTCAGTTGCCAGAAGTCAAAGGTCAAATACAACAACTGATATTAACTGTCAGAAAGAAAAATCTAGAGCATATTAGTATTGTTAAAGGCTGTAAAAGAACAGTAATACTACTTACCTGTTCCAACTCTCGTGTCTCCCATCTTCCCTCTCTTGCAGGGCAAGTGATGTAACCCCGGCTGGAGGAACCACAGCATGTAGGCAGGTGCAGGTACTCTTCTGGACCGTAGGTGGCACTGTGTCATTGTTACAGGGGAAGAGGGGTCTATAAGGGAAGTTTGCCCCTTAGAGACTCTGTTAGCCCTCACTGCGAAGGTAGGCATCTGATTTGAGTTCTTGTGAGAGCTGAGGTGGCCATCTTAACATGGGAAACTTTAAATTGGGGATCTTGTGTAATTGGGTGTTCTTCAAGCAAGTGGCAGGTTAGGGAGGGAAACCCACAGGATAAGGATAGTACGTAGAATAGGGAATGAGATACACTGATGGTAATGAGAAACACTATCTGGTGTTGCAGAACCTTCCGAAATCTCTTCAGTGAGAATTGTCCTGTTCTACTACCCCTCCAGCAGAAACCATTTTCTGGTATCATCTAACTGAAACCTATTACAGTGATAAACTATATGGTCTATTTAAGCTCATAGACCTGTGTGTGCTTCTACTACATTGCAAACCCTTCCTATAAAAGTTTCAGGTCACATGAACTGTTGAGTGACTTTGATCCCTCCTGAGTGGGTACCAGCAAAGAGGCCCCACCTACAAGCGCACAGCTGAAAATACAGGCATCTAACATACCTGGAAGTGGCAGATGCTGAAAATTCTGCCATCCAGTGTAGCTCTGCAAGAAAATGAATCCACTGTGCATGGGTGGTGGAACAGCTAAATATTATCACTGTACTATTTTTACTCTGCTTTTTTTTTTATTTTAATTTTTAAATAATGGTGTAGCTTTAAAATGTATTATTTTTAATATATTCAGGGAAAACAAGTACAGTTAAAAAAATATAAGCAATATAGGCGTAGTGCTACCCCCCTAGGAGCTGCTGTATAGGATGGGTTCTCTGTTCATTGCCTCAACCTGCTCAAGAACCTCAGCCCCTCTTGCACACCAGGTTGAGTGTAAAAACATACAATATCACAGAAAATCCCTGAAAGTAATACGGTAGTATCCAATAGTAATGCTATGTTAAAGAAAATAGGTACCAAACCAGGTAGTAAAGGCAAACTTAATATATTGTCACCCAATATGGTTGGTAACTAGGCAAGCATAAAATGGATTAACGATGGTAATAACACATTTAGCACACAACATGATTAACAGTAAGGATTAGGCATAAGATGACATTTGGCATCCAGATCAGCATGAACAATAGGAAGGCCATCTTAAGTGCAGCTGTGAACATTAGTAAAGTTAAATCTACTGAGTATACTGTCAGAGCGCATTTGGGGCAGCAATACTAGTTCTAGAACGACTGGGTATGCACTGTCCAAAAGAAAAGGTTGAAGGTAGTGGAAGGGGCAGGGGAACAAAGGGGACTTGCAGAATAATTATTACGGTAGGGGCAGTCCTTTGAGATGTTCTCCTGATGGCTATCGTTAGGGTCCTTTAAGAGAATGTTTGCACTTAACGACAGTCCCAGTACAGTATAGTCTTGGCACAGCTGCAAGGTAGATGTGGTTCAGATGCGGTAAAGGTTCCGTAAAATGCGGTATAGAGTTGGCATAGGATTTGGGTTTGGAATAAGTGCGGTTTAGAGTGCATTATGGGTGCGGTATGGATTGGGTACACTTGGTGTCCTGCTCCCAGTGACTGGGTCTCTACTAGCAGCAACAATTGACAGGTAGCCCTCTCACCAGTTCCTAGCATGCTGCTGTGGATGCTCGCTGTATAAAAGAGCCCCCTCACTCTATTCCTGAAAGCTTCTGGCAATCAGTGGTAGGAAGCAGAGGGTGAATGGAGGCTCCAGCCTCTGCGGCATCGTTGCAGGATCTGTGTTGTGGCCGGTGCTGCACTGCCCCCCGCTGTCCTCACTTTCAGTCTCAGGCTCGCATCTCAACTGGCAGATATATACTTGGATAGTGATGCTCTGCTTTCTCTCTCTCTTCGGCGCCAAGAGGAAGAACTTTCCTGGCCAGTTTAACAAAAATCCTATCTCTACTCCTCCTACTAAACAGTGTCCATTTGGATAATAGTCTAAAGAGTCTATGGGTCCCATTATATGGCTGCCATTCCAAACCACCACTTCCAGAATTCTCAGCACTCTGCAAAGAAGTCCATGGGCTTGCTTGGATTTAGCTCCCCTCCTGCTGGCCGAAGGAGAATGGTGAAACATAACATCAGTATCTCAGTAGAGGGAGAGAAGAATAAAGGCAATGCCCCCTCCTCATATTGCTGTAGCCTAGCATCTGGCTAGCTAGGTTTCTTTCCATGTAATCTAAGAGCTGTTATTGTAGGCATAGACTGTTTAAAATATTGCCATTTTTGCAGGTCAGTTTGTCTGTGTCTAAACTGTATGGCCGACAAGAACTGAGAACAAGGAAGGTATCTAGTTCACCTGTTGATTTAATGCCTTCAGCACAGGAGGCTTAACTGACACTCATGTAATCCCTAGATCAGCTTTTCTAAAACTGCCTACTTTAGGAACCCTTTAAATAATCTTCAGGCCTTGAGGAACCCCTGCTGAAACCATTTCATTGGGGTCAAAGGGAAAACTGCTTCTTACATTGGTAGTCATTTGGAAGAATGCCGCTCTTATAGGGGTGGTCAGAATGCCACCCTTACAGATAGCTAAAAAGATCATTGGTGTCATACAGCTAATAATGCCACTATGACACTATGAAGACACCATTCATTTGAAGGTCCGTCAAGCACAGCTCAAAAAGCCCCTAGCAACCTCTGGAGGAACCTTAGAGTTCCATGTAACCCAAGTTGAGAATGGATGCTCTAAAACAGTGGTCTCCAAACTGCAGCCTGGGGGCTGGATGTGCCGGATGTGGCCCTTTGCTTGCTTTTATCTTGCCCTTGGGACACTATTCCTCCTACTGTTACTGGGCACTTTTCCTCTCACTCACACCAATGATGGGACACTATTCTTCCCACTGATACCAACGATGGGGCACTAATCCTTGCACTGACACCAATGATGGGGCACTATTCCTTGCACTAATACCAATGATGAGGCACTAATCTTCCTACTAATACCAATGATGGGACACTAGTCCTTCCACTGATGCCAATGATGGGGCACTATTCCTTCCACTGACACCAATTATGGGGCACTATTCCTTCCACTAACACCAATGATGGGGAACTATTCTTCCTACTGACACCAATGATGAGGTACTATTCCTTCCACTGACACATCTGATGGAGCACTATTCCTTCCACTGACACCAATGATGGGGCTCTATTCTTCCCACTGACACCAATGATGGGGCACTATTCCTCCCACTGACACCAATGATGGGGCACTATTCCTCCCACTGATACCAACAGTTGGGCATTATTTTTCCCACTAATGCCAATGATAGGGCATTGTTTACTCCCATTGACACCAGGGCATTTTCTATTTACACTGGCCACAGCCTGCCCCCTCAAAGTCTGAAGGACAGTAAACTGGCCCTTTGTTTAGAAAATCCCTGCTCTCCCTGATCTCAAATTAGTTTGAGATCCCTGCTCTAGAGGTGTTTATTGTCCTTCAGACATTAGGGGGCCGGACTGTTGCCAGCGGGAGTGGAAATTTTTCTGGCATCAGTGTAAACATCACTCATTTGGTATTGGGTGAGGAATAGTATCCTATTGTTGGTATCATTGGGAAGAATAGTGCTCCATTGTTGATGTCACTGGAAGATATGGTGCCCCATTGTTGGTGTCAGTTGACAAAATAGGGGCTCATATCAATGGGATGAATATGTCCCAAGGGCCGGATAAAGGCAAGCAAAGGGCCACAGTTTCAACACCACTGCTCTGGAGAAACAGATCACTAATTGCTAGGGGCAGCAGCCCTTGCAAAAATGTAGCTGCTCTAGAAAGAGAATAAGGAAAGCATCAGTAATACCTCTAGATGTGAATATTGCTTTTTCCAATTGGCCATCTGGAATCACACAGGATGGTGGAATGAGAAAGGCTTTGTTAAACACATGAATGGTCTGCCTGTTTCAAGCAGTTTGTGATCTATTTCTCTATGGATTACATTAGTGCAGAACAATATAGAAATCATCAACTTTGGCTCCTGGAAACTTAAATATGTAGTACAATGCCAATTTTAGACAAACGGAGTGTATACAGAGCAATGCTGACACTGGCCTTGGTCTCTGATGACAATGCTCAAAGCTCAGGGAAATAAAAAGTTGAGGTAATAGGTTATACTGCAGTATTTTGTTGTCCTTGGATATATAAAAAAAAGCTAAAGTACAGTTTTCCCTGGATATTGGAGGCTAGTATAGCTAATTATAGATACAGTATCAGGGAATAGTTAAATGTGCATTTTTGATAGTCTGCCAACACACCTTCATTGCCAAATAAGAATGATAGGGCTTCCCTTGCATTTCTGTAAAGGTGATGGAGAAGCACAGGCTTCCTATTTGAAGACAGTTTCTGGACCACACAGGGCCACCTGAATGTCCCTCATAGACATTAGGAGCTGGGGGCTAATAGAAGAGGCATTTATGCAGGTTTACAACATGGATAGCATGCACTAGGGACTCCCATGGTGATTATAATTATTATTCCTATGAGAAGCTTGTGTTAGGAAGCAACTAAGCAGAATTACAAATATCTTGACTGGTACAACAGGCGCTCACATTTTTATTTCTCATCTCATTCTGTATGGAGACAATGGTAAACAGAACACATATAGAGGGTGGATCTCCCCAGTAGCAACAGAGACAGCAATAAAAACTTAAGTAAAATTAACCTAAAGAAAACCGGTATATTGAGGTTCCATTCTAAAGTGCATAAATATAAAAGTGAAAACAAAAACGACAAAATAGTACAGCATAAGACATATTCACTGATGTTTCGGGGCCATGCTTAACAACTTTCTCAAGGTGATAGACATGTCTCATAGAACAAATATTTATACTGCCATGAATGGGCAAACCTGACATACCTGGGTGTCGCCAAACTATAACAAGCTGCTGTCCAAAAAATTGTAAACCAGAATCAGTACAGGTAATACCAGTCAACAAAACTGAACCTGAGACTAATTGACTATGTCACCCCCACTCGCCACTAGTCCCAGCTATTGCGGTGTGTGTTCTGGAAAGTGGAAGTGGGCATGTCTTCCGTTCCACGTACCGGAAATCTTCATGATGCACTTCCTTCTTCCTCTTTGGGTTAGCCAACTGAGCTAAAATACAATATCACTGCTGAGCGTGCACCCCCAAAAGGGTGAGAAGTGTTAGGTCATTTGGACTATGCACTAATAAAAACCTGAAAGGGGTCAACACTTTTCCTCTCGATCCAAAATAAAAAAAAAAGGGAGTTTTTGTTTTAAAGTGTTACTAAACCCAGGACCCTGCACTCACTATATCTGGTCTCCCACAGTACACAGAACATGGAAATGCAATAGTTTTAGTATATATAAACTACTAAATACCTTTTCCCATTAGCAGTATATAGAAATCTTGTGACTTCTATTAGTTCCTGGTAAAGCTTGTAGAAGGAGTTTTCATACTGCACTGAGCTGTCCTATAAGGATCCAGAACCCCAGACCCTCTGTCTGGACAGTGCTGATTGGCCCTGTGCTGATCACCCGCACTCTCCCAAGAAAATAAAAAAAAACTCTATCAATGCACACCAAACTGAGCATGTGCAGCCTGTCTCCAAAGGCTCTGTCTTATCAGGAAACATTCTGGAGTCAGTGGAAGAAGAGGAGGATCTGTGTATACAAGATCACACCACCTTTTTACACAATGCAGAGGATTGACCCCTTAGGCTCCACAGTGAGTATAACAAGCATGCTTTACTGCATATACAGACTGATTTTACTGTTGTGGGTTTAGTAACACTTTAAATAAATTCCAAATGTAACCAGTTTTTAATGTAACCCATTTTTAAAGAGCAAAAGTGGAAAAAAGCTTTCCTGAAGCCTCTCTAGTTCTGCTTAGAGGCCTCGCAGGTTGGGAACCATTGTGCTAAACTACAGTATGCTTTTTGTATATAATAATCTAAAGTACGAAGAAAATAATTATTTGTTCCTGACAAAATTCATGCTTCCTCTTCTTCCTTTTAATGAGGTCTTCTGCTGTGGATGTTTAGAATTTCAACTCTATACCCTTTTATCTGCACCCAGCGGTATACTGTATATAGTGTTCATTAAATGTTGATGTGTATACTAAAGCAATGACAGTTATCAGACTTGGCCATTGCAGGGTTCCCACCAAAACAATTACTGCTATGTTTATTTTTAAAGGGCATTGATCTTATGATTTAAAAAAAAAAAAAATGAACATTCATGTCCTATTTATTACAGACATCTGCCAAAAAAACCCCTGAAAAAATCAATTTCTATATTAAATTGTATTTAAATCCATGAACAAAAATGTAATATATTGCAGCTTACCAGTTATTAGATGTGGTGGCTGTATTTGTTACCAGGCTTTTATTTTTACTTTATTTTCACCTGATGATCCTACCACTTTCTATCCTAGGATGACAATATTTACTCTCCGTACTGCAAATATGAAGGAGCAGTATTGTCACCCTAGGTTGGATCCTTATTTGGACTATAGAAAACCTCCCCCTTTTCATTAGTTCATTAACACAGTGGAGTGTTGCTGTAGTTTACAGAGGGGTACTGGACGGGACTGATAATACTGCTGGACAGAGGCGTAACTAGAACCTTCAGGGCCCCGGTGCAAGAAACCATGAAGGGCCCCCAGACCCCTTCAAGCCTGGGGTTCTTTACTCTCGTTGCGGGGCCCTTTATTACGGTCCTGCAGCGGGATCCTTTCACAAGTTCTGCAGTGGGCCCCCTTCCCGCTATCTTGGGGCCTCCCTACGGTGGTGGAATGCCAGGGCCCGGTCTTAAGTGTGACCTTTGTGATCCTGGAAGTTCACCCACTGGTGTCAGTAGTTTTTATTTTTTGGTATTTTAATTGTATTATTTTTTATCATTTTATTTTATTTTTTACAATGTCACTGACTATGACTCTGTCCATTCAGAAAAGGAAGGAGCTGGTAAATTACATATTTACTGACCCCTTTCTGGTTCTCTATTGTGACACATCCCCTGCAGCAGACGCGAGGGAGGGAGCACAGTGGGGGGGGGGGAACCAGGGGAGCACACAGGGGCCCAGAGACAGCAGAACACAAGTGAACTGGATAGGAGGAGTGGTGGGGCAGCATACAGAGGAACCAATCTCCTCCATTTTCCTCCTGCAGCTACAGGAGGAAAAAGGAGGACATTAATTTCTCTACATGCTGCCCCCGCCACCCCTCCTATCCAGGTGTACAGGGGAGCCACACGGGCCCCCTGGAGCATGGGGCCCAGTTGCAATTGCAACCCCTGTAGTTACACCCCTGCTGCTTGAGATTTTACTGTGTTGGATGTTAGGAGCTTATTGGATTTCTGGCAAAATGATGCTTACCTATTTTGAGCAGACTGTGAAGGGGGGAGGGGGGATGGAGGGGGGGGGGCTAGCTGATGGATTATTTTAGATAATTTATACTGGTGCCCATGAAGCAGAAAACTCTTGAAGGTTCTCATGTTGTCGAAACTACAGCACTGTTGAAATCCATCTACAACATATTTGTTAATCCGTCCATTTATCCCTTGTAAATTACAATTGTATCAATCCTGCAGGGCTGGCCCCCACTACCCCTTCTACCAGCAAGCAGATGCCACGTACAAACAGATTAGACCTCTGCTGGTCTTGGAGACCTTTAATTACCTAATTTGTCTCCCTTGGGAACGTGTCCACCTGCATTTCCAATCAGGTATTTTCCCTGAAATTTCTTAGTGGGCCAATTCTACAGCAATATATACGGTAATTAAAATACAACTCCTACATAATATAAAGGGCTTTCATAATCGTGTGGTGCCTCCAGAGAGACCCTTGTAGTTTCACTTTGGGAACCAGAAAGCCATGACATGGCTGTGGGAACATAAGTTGGTAGCAGCACTGGCACTTTCCTCCCTTGATTTTATCTGAAGTGGCTTATACCGATTATGCGATTTTCTATGATGATCTTAGATTGACAGCAATGTATAAATTTCTACGAGACACCCCTGATGAAGAAAAATTTGAAATGCGTTAGTTGTGTTTGATCTTTATATACATTAATATATTGTGATACTTTTCTGTTATCTACTTTGATTATTGCCACACTTTTTCATGTTTTTCTTTATGTATTGTCTATATATATCCTTTTATCTCCTTGTACAAATAAATAAAATGATTTTTATCTACGCATGCATACTCCTTTTCAGGTACCAATATAGTCCCAACCCCAGAGGGTATTTTTTGTAGTCTTCTGCCAGCAAGTTGCCCACCCTTGCTTCCATAGAGGCCTCTTCCCCAGCATGTGTTTTTTTTTCATTTATATTTTTATACTTACCTTTTCCTAATGACTTTGAGACAGTCATGTGACACGCAGGATCTTCTTCAGCTTTGGATCTTTTCCTGGTGGTGGGTGGTCCTAAATGGCTTAGAGACCTGAAAAGATGATGTCATTATTGCGATTATGACACATTGAGTGCAGGACGCTGTGCTACTGCCCCTCATGGTGTGTGTCCACGACACGCTATACTCACAGGATGTCCAGAGACCTTTGCCAGAACAAGGTTTGGCAAAGGAACAGCACCAGAGAGGAGGTAAGTATTGTAGGAAGAAGTGCTTTTTTATGGTTTGAAATTTCCTTGGGGGTTAAAAAAAAAAAATAAAAAAATTAGCCTAGGATCGGGTTTTAAAGCCCAGCTACACCTAATACTATTTTTTTTTAATTTTAAATAGAGCAGGTTAACACTATACCTTCTCTTGGGTTTTAGTCATGTCTGTAAACATTTTTACAGGAGCAGAAAGGACAGTGGGAGGGTAAAGACTATTGCAATGGCAGGGTGAATATTGAAGTATGCAATTCCATGGGCATCCGCAGAACTTTTTTCGGGGGGGGGGGCATAATTTTAAGGTCACCCATGCTATGCCCCATTTTCAACAATGTCATGAAGGGGAGGGGCTTAGTCATTATACTTATTATGAGTATTTATTTTTGAAGAGCAAACAGCAGCATTTATTTTTAAAGCATTTGTTAACCTAAAAAAAAAATGATCATGTTCCCTTAAAGCATGTTATACAGCACAGTGTTTTGCTGTGTAATTTGGCCCCTTCTATAACCTAAAATACTTGGCTGACCCTGCCTGGCTATGTCCTCCCCTCTGTAAACTGACCACGGTATATCATGGCTGCTGAGCCCTGACACTATGGTAATTTTACATGCCTCCATCATATGCAGCCCTCCTGTCCTCCTCTGTCCTCTCTTCCCCCTCCCTCCCTGCCTGTCTGACCCTGTGTTAGTGCCCCTCCCCCCTCCCGCCCTCCCCTCCTGCTGCAGTACTTTTATTTAAAGTTTCATATCCTGTCTACAGTCTGTTTAATAATCCTGTGTGCCCCTGTGTCTGTGTTTTATAAAAATAAGCCATTCTTTAAGTTTTTAGAGCGCCACTCGCCGCTCACATGAACTACCGCCTCTTTCCTCCTCCTCCTCCCCTCTAGACTGACACCAGTGAGGAATCCTTGGCCCTGCAGGCAGCTGTCAGACGGGGAGAGGAAATAGCTGACAGGTCACATGAGCAGCACTCGGCCCTCTGAAATACATACACAGGCACACAGGCACACAGGCACACAGGGTTTTAAACATACCAGACAGGATGGTATAAAGTGGCTTAACAACCACTTGAAAGGGGAAGTTGAGATTCCAGAGGGGGGCATTTGCCTCCGCTTGCCCCTACCTGCAGATGCCCATGTGCAATTCCATTATATTTCATATACGTACATTATAGACACAGCACACATACACAACTGTGCAAAAGTTTTAGTGGGGTGTGAAAAAATGCTGTAAATTAAGAATGCTTTAAGAAATAGAATAGTTGATTTTTGTCAATAACAAAACGGAAAGTAAAAGAACAGAAGAAAAATCCAAATAAAATCAATATTTGGTTTGACCACCCTTTACCTTAAAAACAACATCAATTCTTCTAGGTACACTTGCACACAGTTTTTAAAAGAACTTGGCAGGTAGGTTGTTCCAAACATCTTGGAGAACTAACCACAGATCTTCTGTGGATTTATTCTGCCTCAAATCCTTCTGTCTCTTGTAAGACAGACAGATGTAATCTCAAGCCCCGTACACACACGCAGATCGTCGTCATACAAACGTTCGTCTTTTCTCCCTGGGATGTCGGTGTCTGTTGAAAAGTGCAAAGACAGCACAAGGACAGCACAAGAATTTTGTCCGCAGACTTCAGCTGACTGCAGAAGTGATGTCATGTAATGGTTAACTTTCCCTGTGTTTTTTATTTTCTGAGCATGCCCAGTCTTGCAAATCTGCGGTCTGTCGGCTGATTTCTGTACTGACAGGCGAACAATCGTCCGTTCTGGTGTCTGCAGACAAAAATTTTCATGTTTGCAAGAAAGACTCTTGTCCGCGGATTGTGTGCAGACATCTGTCGGAGGCACCATACTAACACGCATACAATCGGCAGATCTTTCGTCCGCCGACGTTTGTATGACGACGATCTGCGTGTGTGTACGGGGCTTCAGACAGATTCAATGATGTTGACATTAGGGATCTGTGGGGGCCAAACTATCACTTCCAGGACTCTTTGTTCTTCTTTACACTGAAGATAGTTCCTAATGACATTGGCTGTATGTTTAGGGTCGTTGTCCTGCAGCAGAATAAATTTGGGTCAGTCACACGCCTTCCTGATGGTATGGCAAGATAGATAAGTATCTGCCTGTATTTCTCAACATAAGGGACACCATTGATCTTTAACCAAATCTCTAACTCCATTTGCAGAAATATAGCCCCAAACTTGCAAGAAACCTCCACCATGCTTCACTCTTGTCTGCAGATACTCATTATTGTACCGCTCTCTAGCCCTTTGGCGAACAAACCGCCTCCTGCTACAGCCAAATATTTCAAATTTTGACTCATCAAACCAGAGCAGCCGCTGCCATTTTTCTGCACCCCAGTTCCTATGTTGTCATGCATAGTTGAGTCACTTAGCCTTGTTTCCACCATGTCAAAGGTATGAAACTTTTGCTCAGTACTGTAAATACATTGCTAAAGAATATTATAGGAACACTTTGAAAACACATCAGATCCCAATATGGAAAAATATGCTGGATATCTATACTGATATGGACTGGATAATGTCTTTGGAATGAAAGGCTGCCACATTGTTTGATGGAAATTAAAATGATCACCCTACAGAGGGCTGAATTCAAAGACACCCTGAAAATCAAAGTGAAAAAATGATGCAGCAGGCTAGTCCGTTTTGTTGAAATTTCATTGCAGCAGCTCAAAATGTTACTCAGTATTTTGTATGGCCCCCACGTGCTTGTATGCATGCCTAACAACGTCAAGGCATGCTCTTAATGAGACGACAGATGGTGCTCTGGGGTATTTCCTCCCAGATCTGGACCAGGGCATCACTGAGTCCCTGAACATACTGATGTACAACCTGGCTGTTTTGGATGGACCGAAACATAATGTCCCATAGGTGTTCTAATGGATTTAGGTCAGGCGAGCGTGGGGGGCATTCAATGGCATCAATTCCTTTATCCTCCAGGAACTGGCTGCATACTTTTACCACATTAGGCCGGGCATTTTCATGCACCAGGAGGAACCCATGACCCACTGAACCAGCGTAGGGTATAACAATGGGTCCAATGATTTTATCCCGATACCTAATGGCAGTCAGGGTGCCATTTTCTAGTCTGTAGAGGTCTGTGCATCCCTCAATGTATATGCCTCTCCAGATCATCACTGACCCACCACCAAATCGGTCATGCTGAAAGATGTTACAGGCACCAAAATGTTCTCCACGGCTTCTCCAGGCCCTTTCACGTCTTTCATATGTGCTCAGGGTGAACCTGCTTTCATCTGTGAAAAGCACAGGGCGCCAGTGGCGGACCTGCCAATTCTGGTGTTCAAAGGCAAATGCCAATCAAGCTCCATGGAGTCAGACAGTGAGCACCTCAGGCCACTCTCATGAAGTCTGTTTCTGATTGTTTGGTCAGGGACATTTACACCAGTGGCCTGCTGGAAGTCATTTTGTAGGGCTCTGGCAGTGCTTATTCTGTTCCTACTTGCACAAAGGAGCAGACACTGGTCCTGCTGATTGGTTAAGGACCTTCTACGGCCCTGTCCAGCTCTTCTAGAGTAACCGCCTGTCTCCTGGAATCTCCTCCATGCTCATGAGACTGATGGGAGACACAGCAAACCTTCTGGCAATGGCACGTATTGTTGTGCCATTCTGGAGGAGTTGGACTGCCTGTGCAACCTCTACAGGATCCAGGTATCGCCTCATGCTACCAGTAGTGACAATGACCCTAGCCAAATGTAAAACTAGTGAAAAACAATCTGAAAAGAGTAGGGGGAAAAAATGTCAGAGGTCTTCACCTGTAAAACCATTTATGTTTTGGAGGATGTCTCATTGTTGCTCATCTAGTGCACCTGTTGCTAATTTTATTAACACCAAAGCAGCTGAAACTGATTAACAACCCCCTCTGCTACTTAACTGACCAGATCAATATCCCAGGAGTTTAATTGACTTGATGCTATACTCTGATTAAAAAGCGTTCCTTTAATTTTTTTGAACAGTGTTTATTCCACCAGGCAGCACTAGGATCGTTGGTTCGAATCTCACGTAGTTTGTTTGTTCTCCCTGTGCTTGCGTGAGTTTCCTCTGGTTCCCCCGGTTTTCTCCAACATGCCAAAGACATGCTGGTAGGTTAATTGGCTCCCAACTAAATTGGCCCTAGTATGTGTATGTATGAATGTGAGTTAGGGCAGGGACTGATGAGAATGTACAATATACGTACTGTATGTAATATACACTATTACATTGGGACACCTGCCTTTACAAGCACATGAACTTTAATGGCATCCCAGTCTTAGTTTGTAGGGTTCAATATTAAGTTGGCTCACCCTTTGCAGCTGTAACAACTTCAACTCTTTTGGGAAGGCTGTCCACAAGGTTTAGGAGTGTGTCTTTGGGAATGTTTGACCATTCATCCAGAAGTGCATTTGTGAGGTCAGGCACTAATGTGAACGGGAAGGCCTGGCTCGCAGTCTCAGCTCTAATTCATCCCAAAGGTGTTCTATCAGGTTGAGGTCAGGACCAGACAAGTTAAGTTCCTCCACCCCAAACTCGCTCATCCATGTCTTTATGGACCTTGCTTTGTATACTGGTGAGCAGTCATGTAGGAACAGGAAGGGCCATCCCCAAACTGTTCCCACAAAGTTGGGAGCATAAAATTTTCAAAAATGTTTCGGTATGTTGACACCTTAAGAGTTCCCTTCACTGGAACTAAGGGGCCAAGCCCAACCCTTGAAAAACATCCCCACACCATAATTCCCCCTTCATCAAATGATTTGGACCAGTGCACAAAGCACTGTACGTAAAGACATGGATGAGCGAGTTTGGGGTGGAGGAACTTGACTGGCCTGCTCAGACCTCAACCCCATAGAACATCTTTGGGATGAATTAGAGCACAGACTGCGAGCCAAGGCTTCTCGTCCACATCAGTGCCTGACCTCACAAATGTGCTTCTGGAAGAATGGTCAAATGTTCCCATAGACACACTCCTAAACCTTGTGGACAGCCTTCCCAGAAGAGTTGAAACTGTTAAAGCTGCAAAGGGTGGGCCAACTCAAAATTGAACCCTACGGACTAGAACTGGGATGCCATTAAAGTTCATGTGCGTGTACAGGCAGGTGTCCCAATACTTTTGGTAGAGTAGTGTATGTAGGGCAGGGTATATCAGTACCTGTTATAAAAAAGAATAAAAATAAATATATATACTGTATACAGTTTATATGCAAAGGTTAGTATATTCTAAACCTACCATTCCTTTTATTTGAAAACAGTACATCCTCATTAACTACAGTAGTTATAAATGATAATACTGAGGTTATATAAAATAGGCTGTTTGAATTAAAATTAAATGTCTACGAATTTTTAATAAAAAGGCAAAATACAAAGTGAGATGAAAAAGGCAGATGTTTGTGGGCAGCAAATGAATGTATTAGCAAAATAAAACCAGATGGCATTGCATAAAAATGTGATGTGTTGCATAAATGGATATTAAAGGGAACAGATCACATGAAAACAAAAAATCAGAGCGTTGCAAGTCTTAAAAATGACTTTAATTGCAATAACAAAGCCACAGAGGTAGACTTGGAAACCATTGGCACATCTGAGAAACACAGTAGGCCCCACATTCCTAATCCATATTTCTGTGGTCTCCAAGGGGTGGCTCTGCTTTTATCCAGCCCATGGGGCACTATTTTCATCCACCGATACCAATAATGGGGCATAATTCCCCCCACCAACACCTGTGAAAGGGCAGAATTCCTCCGAATGACGATGGGGCACAATTCTTCCCAATAACACCAAAGATGGAGCACAATTCCTCCCAATTATACCAACAATCGGGCTCAGTGAACCCAATGATAGGGTGCAATTCCTTCTGGTGACACAAAAGAGGGGGCGCGACTTCTCTTATCAATACCAAAGATGGGGCATTGTTTATTCCACTAATGTCGGGACCTTTTCTACTCCCAATGACCTCCCTTAGGTCCGACGGACAGTAAATTGGCCCTTTGTTTACAAAGTTTGGAGACCCCTGCCATATGTGTTAAAAGGCTTGCTTTATGTGGACTTTTACCTTGAAAATGTATTTTTAAAGTAAAACCTCCTTTGTTATAAATCTGGAATTAAGGAAAGATAGAAATATAACTATGGTAGCTCTGTTATTGGCTGTGGTCATTCTCCTATTATGCTTGTAATGACTATTGAAGTACACCTAGAAGGAATTGGTGAAATTAGGAGTTTCCAGATTGCCAACATTTCAGCAACTATCAATATATTTTGGTAAAATGCATTGAAAAAGGGGAAAATTAAAATGTATCTAAACCCAAAAGCAAAAATGTAACTATATTGCAGCTTACTATTCTTTACATGTGGTGGCTGCATTAGTTTGCATTTTTTTCTTTAGTTTTACCTGGCGAGCCTGCTAGTCACCCACTTCCGGTACTAGGGTAATACTGTACTGTATCTATGGAGAAACAGCGGTGTTACCTAGAAAAGATTTACAGAACACTTCTCCTTCTCTTCTCCATAACATGGGGGAGGAGGTTTCTGTAGTCCACAGAGTGGTGAGAACAATGCTAACTGATCACAGTAACAAAGGCAGAAGACATGGAAATTTAAGCTCACAAAATTTTTCGCAGGATGGAGAGGTATTTTTTTGCATCTATTGGACAGGTATAGCAAAATGCTTTTAGCTGTACAGTATATTTACCAAACCAAATGGGCACACATAAGAGAATATCATGTCCTGTAGTGGCATGGAGGTCAAAGCAATGAGCACTGCAAAGGACACAGTAGGGTGACACTCCTGGAAGTGTCGGTTTCAGAAGAAACTTTACCCTGGTGATTTCTTTTTAATGAAGGCACATTCAGTGGCGCAGATAGCAGAAGGGGAAACTATTTAAATTTTTTATTGCAGGGAGTTGTTTTATTAGAAGGCCATTGAAGATGGGAATCTGGTTCACTTTTGTGGAAGACTCCACCAAAACAGCCAAATGCATAGTTGAAGCACACACATAGCAGCTATTTAAACCTACGAAATGGCTTGTGATGCAGTATGCATACTGTTGTAATCACTTCTGCTGTGCTCACTAGACACTGATGACATCAACCCAGAGCTCTGTTTTTTGTTAAACCAACTTCATTATACCTTTTACCTGCTGTAACTGAACTAACTGACCTCAGCGATCCAAAACCGTTCTTCTTGTTGGTTGAAAGAACAGGCCTGTCCTCCATCCACCGCACATTTCTTTTGGCTTAACACTATGATGTAATAGACTTACTGGTTATTAGGATGCAGGTGACATGAGTGAGGGTTGGGAACTCTTCAATAAGAGAGTATTGCGGGATTTGGGTTGTTTCCTAGGTGGTATTGAAGGCATCTGAAAGCATGTAAACACATTTATGTCTGCCAAAAGTCTACTTCCGTAGTCATTTTAAAGCTGAACTCTAGATATGCAAGATTAATGCAGCTCTGTTCTCATTCATAGATTACTACATTTCATTTTTTAAATAAGTAGCTGAATTTAACCTAGTATCAGCCTCCCTGTACAGCAGGGCTGGAGTGTGAGAGGAAGAAGGAATACAATGGGCAATCAGTTTATATACTGACAAGAAGCATGCTTGTAACTGAGTGTTAGGACCCTCCTGTATACATCTTGAAGGATGTCTGTTGTAGTTTTTGCAGTCACCACAGATTGCACTGTTTGTCTGGTTTTGCTCTTGTGCAATTTGGTGAGGTTCCTTTTTTGGATTGTCCTGCTCAGAGGTTGCCAGGTAGCCTTCATGTCTTCCATTTCTCTAGGGTTTTCGGTGGAACCTCATGTGGACTAACACTGAAAACACTTTGGACAGAGAGGCCTCCCAAGCGTTTTAATCATGTGATTCCCAACATGGCATTATGGCTTTCTGTAGTGACGAAAGTGGAAAATCTGAGGGATGGTTACTCGTTTAGACCTGCCATCACTGGAAATTAGACTAGGCCTCAGCATGGGATTTGGCTTAAAGAGGAGCTCCAGGCTCCTTTAGAATAAATTACAAGTAAGCATATACAAAAAATTTAAGGACACTTACCTGTCCAGGGATCCTGCAATGTCCTCACCCGAGCTAATTCTTCAATCGTCTTCGGGTACAGGTGCAGATATCTCTTGTAAGGGAAACAGAAAGTGAAGCCTTGCGGCTTCACAAACTGTTTCCTACCTCACATGCCCAAATCGCACTGCACATTGTGAATGGCCCCGTAGTCTTCTACGACCCGTGATGTGCCCCAGAAAACTGCTTGGGAAGGAGAAGGCAGGTAATCTGAGCTGGAAGTGGGAGCAGGTACCTGTCAAAACCAGGTACCCACTACCCCCAAAAGTGCCGAATATGGTAGTGGAGGATGCAAACAAGCAGAGCTTTCTCTTTTGGGTGGAGCTCTGCTTTAGAAAAAAATGCCTCAAGGGGAAGCTACAAGTGGATAGGAGGAGAAAGCAGAGGCACAGAGAGATGAGCTCATTACTGTGCTGCTTCACCTTTCAATGTACAGTCACAGGGTGGGGCAAGTACAGAACTATCTAGGCTCACACAAAGTGGGCTAAATGATACCAGCTATTGTACTAAGGAGAAGGACATCTAGTGGCAGAAAGTAAGCACTATGGGAAAATCCTTGTATTGAAGTTGAATATTGTAGCAAAAGCTGGTTTTGTTCTTTTATCTTTAATAAGCTATTTATTTTTATCTTGTTAATTTTGAATAGAATTCTATCCTAATTGGTTTTAAAAGGCAACAAATGTACTTTAAAGCAGAGCAACAAAAACACTATTTAATTCCTTTTTAATATTAAAAAAAACCTCCCCCATGCATCCAAGTCTCCATGCTTTATTTTGGTGAGAAATCACTTTGAAAAACACCCCCTAGCATTTCTGGCCGTGGCCATCTTCAGTAAGGGCAAATGATTTATGTAGCATTTACTTCCTGCCCTTGGTTAAAGTATGCATGCAGGAAAGTGTGCTGAGCTGAGAAAAACCCTCCTACCCTCCTGAAGACTCCTGGGATGTATGATATCTTTTGCGTAGGCATAAAACCTGGAAGTAACTGAATAAACGTAAAAAAAAAAAAAAAAAAGTTTAAAACAAGTAAATATGATATACTTTCCTATTTATTTACTATTGCTAGCAGCATGAGGATTAAAAATAATCATTGTTGATTGGGAAACTGAAGTTCCACATTAAATAGCTCCCTCTCCCAATATCAACGAACCTAGCCAACAATTCCAAAAGAAGCCTGATTTCAACTTTTATTTTGTATTTGGCAACTGAAGATAAAGTCAACGTTTTGGTGACTACACCAGCTTAGCTGAACAATTATTTATTGGCTTTTGGAGGAATGAATACATAAATGAAAGGGCATTTTTATATATTTGCCCAGCATTCTTCTTTAAAGCTCCCACAAAAATGAGAAGAGTTTAAGTGATCTGAGTTCACTCCTGCAAAATGTCATGTATGGTGCCAAGAGCCTGTGAGCTGCCAAATTTAGTGTATCCGAGCAGTCAGCACAGCGGGATTCCGTCCAATTTTCTGAACAAATTTTCCAATGTAATAAGAACAAGCTCAAGGAACAATGTAAGGGATTGTGATATACATCTATTCCCTTCTTATCTTTTGATATTTACTTCCACTCAAGCTGGAGATAGCACATAATCTCTCTGCTAAATTTATGCCCTTATGAAAAATACAGAGAACCATTTCAAATAGAAGTTCGCAGGAGAAAAATGTTACGAGCGGCACCTCTGTTTGTAATATATCATTATTACGCACTCACATGTTCTTTTTGGCTCAAAGTAAAGTAATATTAAAAGACAGTTAGGCACAAACCTAACATATATTATAAAACACAGAGGACTACAATGTTTCGCTGTGCTAGAACTGGTTTAAAAATGTTTTTTAAAAGGGCTTTTTACTTTCTCTAAATTGGAGGCAACCTGTAAATCATGATCTACCAGTAGGTGACTGGTCGATCACGGTTCTGACTTGCTGACCCGCCATCCCAGAGCATCAGAGTGCAATGCAGAGGGACTACTTGTAAAGTTGGAGCTGTAATAGAGAGCAAGAGCCACATAAGCCGATGCCTCCTCTGTAGCGATGGCTCCTATCCCATGCAGAGTTGTACCAACTGCACCTCTTATCCCAGGGAGAGGTCTCAAGAGTGGTGCTAGCAGCAGGAAAGAAGAGATCTTCAGGTCAGTGTGAAGCAATACACTGGGCATAATAGTATAGGGCTGCTTTCACACTAATGTGCTGAGGTCTACCCATACCGCGGGTGCAGGGCAGAGTATCTGCATCTTTCCTACAGGTTTGTTGCACTTAGCCATAGACTGCTATTATATCCTGCGGGCTTGCTGCACTTAGCCATAGACGTCTATTATAGCCTGTGGATTTGGTGCACTTTCTGAAAGTGCACCAAAAGGCAGGATGGTACCACTTCCCAGTGTCAATCAGCATTGCCATTCTCTTCCTTGGAAGCTGGTGACTGGCAATAGCAATCCTTGTGGAGTATCTGTGCTTGTTCCTGGTCTGGTTGCTATATACACCATTCAGGAGCTGAACCCTTATGCAGGAGCCAATCAGTTGTTCATGTGGAGTACTGCTGGGTTGTAAAGACTTAGGGTTTTTTTACCCTAATGCATTCTATGCATTAAGGTAAAAAAACCTTCTCTGCTGTATGTGTTTTACCAGCCCCTCTTATACTTACCAAAACCCGAACCAGATCCAGCGATGTGCACAAGAGCCGCGGCTCTCCCGTCTCTATCCCACCTCACTGCACAGATTGATAGCAGCAGGTGCTATTGGCTTCTGCTGCTGTCAATCAAATCCTGTGACGAGCGAGCCCGCAGGGGGACTCACTGAAGAAGAGGAGTCAGGAGCGCCACCAAGGGACCCCAGAAGAGGAGGATCGGGGCTGCTCTGTGCAATACTATTGCACAGAGCAGGTAAGTGTAACATGTTTGTTATTTTATTGGAAAAAAACCCGAAGGTTTAATGTCGCTTTAAGCTGGGTACACGTGAATCAAAATTTGTCTGGTTCACGTAAATGTAATTCTCTCTGTAACCCTAATTCTAAACTTTTGTGGAGCCCAAACCATCACCACCACTGTAACAAAACACTAACCCCTTGTTTGCATACTCACTTGCCAATTAAAAGAGTCCTTTACGCAAAAGACCAACCCTTTCTTCAATGCAAGATACCAGCACTGATGTCCCGACACCAGAATCTAATGCTTTGGAGTGGACTGGTGCACTCTACCAATGTCTCGATGAAAATTTTATACTGAGTAAGAAGGTTGTACTCCTTTTATACATCTTATGAATGGATATTTAATTTGACTGCAGTACACCTTTTATAAGTGTATTATTCAATCCAGAGAATTAACTTCTCATTGATAAGGATTTGAAGAGGGATTTTCTTCTCCACTCTGATCATGAATTGGCAGTCGTGTCACTGAGGCTTAAATACCATTTTCCCCATAAACAGTAGTTAGACATTATTTCACCATCCCACTTATTCTGAATACATTGCACCTGCTGTTATACTGCTGTTGTGTTTCTCATAGAGTGTGGATTTAAATGGTTGTTATCATGTAGATTTCTGAACAGAGCTGTATATATCCTCACTTATTGCTTCTTTCCAACCTAGGTGGTACGTCTTACATTTTCTACAAGGGCACTAGCTAATATAATGAACATTAAAGCTCCACTATAGCTTACAAAAAAGCCCAGCACTTTGTGAAATAAAAAAGCAGTTCTTATTGCAATATCCACCCTTTCTCTGGTGCTTTCTGCAATTTACTACTCTACCATCCAGAATTATTCAATCCATCCATGTGATCCCAGGGTGAAGTGCATATATAAAAGGATGAGAGCACCACAAATCAATATTAAGTACAGTAAACGTTTATTGATCCTAACAAGAGGTCAGAAGGTTTTCCCTACGCGTTTTGAGTGACCAAACCCCTCCCACATCTGGGCCTCTATGCTGGCGATGATTGTAGTTAATAAAGCATGGGTAATAAAGAGAAACAAGATATAAGTAATCGCAGTTTGGGTTGCTTATTTGACCTGTGATTCCTGGCTGTCCCTGGCAGTTAAGTCCTCAAGTGTCCCTGGGCTTACAGGGAAATGCTGTAGAGGGTGTTCGAAATAGATTTCTCAGCTGTCACGATACTTCAGGAAATTTGTTTACTTTCTTAAAATAAAGCAAGACATACGAAACAGAACAAAACAGAAAGGTTTCACACGTCAAAAGGAGAGAGAGGTAGTCAGTGTCTTCAGAGTGTAGGATGTTCTTTTCTCATCTCTGTTTGATCTGTAGATATAGTTGTCTTTTATACTATATGTAAAGACGATGTCAGCAAAAAGTGTGTCCCAAGAATGTAGTAATTCTTAATACACTGCTCAAGAAAAATTAAAGGAACACTTTTTAATCAGAGTATAGCATCAAGTCAATTAAACTCCTGGGATATTGATCTGGTCAGATAAGTAGCAGAGGGGGGTTGTTCATCAGTTTCAACTGCTTTGGTGTTTATGAAATTAACAACAGATGCACTAGATGGGCAACAATTAAACAACCTCCAAAACAGGAATGGTTTTACGGGTGATGGCCACTGACATTTTTTTCCCTACTCATCTTTTCTAACAGTTTTTCACTAGTTTTGCATTTGGCTAGTGTCAGTGTCCCTACTGGTAACCTGAGGTGATACCTGGAGGTTGCACAGGCAGTCCAACTTCTCCAAGATGGCAAATCAATATGTGCCATTGCCAGAAGGTATGCTGCACAGTCTCAAGAGCATGAAGGATATTCCAGAAGACAGGCAATTGATCTAGGAGAGGTGGACAGTGCCATAGAAGGTCCTTGACCCATTGGCAGGACCAGCCTTTGCTCCTTTGTGCAAGGAGGAACAGGATGAGCACTGCCAGAGCCCTACAAAATGTCTTCCAGCCGGCTGTTGGTGTGAATGTCTCTGACCCAAAAATTAGAAACTAACTTCATGAGGGTGGCCTGACGGCCCAACATCCTCTAGTGGGCTTGGTGCTCACTGTTCGGCACTGTTGAGTTTGATTGGCATTTGCCATTGAACACCAGGATTGGCAGGTCTGCCACTGGTGCCCTGTGCTTTTCACAGAGGAGAGCATGTTTACCCTGAGCCCATTTGACAGACATGAAAGAGAAGCCATGGAGAATGTTATGCTGCCTGTAACATCGCTCAGCATGACCGGTTTGGTGGTAGGTTAGTGATGGTCTGGGGAGGCATATCCATGGAGGGACTCACAGACCTCTACAGGCTAGACAATGGCACCCTGACTGCCATTAGGTATCAGGATAAAATCCTTGGACCCATTGGCAAACCCACAAAAATGCCCGGCCTCATGTGGCGAGAGTATGCAGCCAGTTCCTGGAGCATGAAGGAATTGATACAATTGAATGGCCCCCATGTTCACCTGACCTAAATCCAATAGAACACCTCTGGGACATTAGGTTTCAGTTCATCCGATGCTGCCAGGTTGCACCTCAGTCTGTTCATGAGCTCAGTGACGCCCTGGTCCAGATCTGGGAGTAAACACCCCAGGACAACATCTGTCATCTCATTAGGAGCATGCCCCAACGTTGTCAGCCATGCATACAAGCTTGTGGGGGCCATACAAACTACTGAGAACCATTTTGAGTTGCTGCAAAGAAATTTCAGCAAAATGGACATTGCTGCATCATTTTTTCACTTTGATTTTTGGGGTGTCTTTGAATTCAGCCCTCTGTAGGTTGATCACTTTTATTTCCATCAAATGAGGTGGCATCCTTTCATTCCTAACACATTACCTAGTCCATATCAGTATAGATATCCAGCATGATATTTTTCCCCATTGAGATCTGATGTGTTTTCAAAGTGTCCCTTTAATTTTTTGAGCAATGTATAAAAATAACACCCACTCTTGCATATATTTGAGTCTTTAGTAAGACACAACTCCATACAAGATATTGACATAAGGTATAAAAATAAATATACATATATGCCAAAATGCCTTCACTGTCCTTCACAAAGACGTAACCTTGAAATCTAGCATATTACATTATAACATTCATATGTATTTCTGAGACTTTTATCATTTAAAATAATATTAAACTCTAAATCTCTAATGGAGGGTAGCACTGTTCTTTTTAGCATTTAGCATTCTGCTGGAAGAGGACCCATGACATCACATGACCAGAACAAAGACACCTGGAAAAAAGGTCTGCACCAAGAGTAAGAAGGATTTACCACACTACCAGACTGCGCAAAGCATTTTTTCTTAGTTAAATAGACAGCATACAATAGAGCTCTTATGTGTTCTGTATCCTGTACCATTAAATAAACGAAAAAACTAAGTTTCCCACAGTCCGTTATTGCAGTGAATTCTTTATATTCTTGGTAATTATCTGCAGGCACTGGCAAGACAAACTGGACTTGGCCATTATGGATGAGCGTCAGAGCTAGGATCCACCTGGAGTGGTTTGTTTGATGTGTATCTAAATGCAGAAAACATGTATATATAAAGATGTGTAAAAGCACAAGGGTGCTCCAATGGAGGACAACAAATGAAAAGTGAGGGTTGCCCATCTTGGAGATGAGCTTTGATGCGGAATCTGTATTATTACTCACAGTTCTAGAATGCTCAGAGTCACCCAGGATTCATAAATTCTGCCTAAAATGATTTTTATGATTGTAATTTGTTCAAATAAAAAGCTTGATTTCATGAAATGCGCTTCTGGATCTCTGATTGTTTAAACATGTGGCTTTCACTGAAGCCAAGTCATCAAGCTGTAATGCTTACATTATATTGCAGAGTATTGGCTCAGTTCAAGGGGAGCTGATTTGCCCATTGCTATCAGTAGCTAATTATAAATCTGTATTCAAAAATGCAAAATTAAACTTCAAGACAGTGGAACTGTAAATTGACACAAACAATTATTTACCTTTTTTTTTTTTTTTTTTAAAAAACATTTTTTTTATTATTTTCCAAGAACATTACAAAATAAATTTATGAACAGAGTATAACCAAGTACAAAATACACTAAATCTAAATAAATAAAATGGTTCTCAAGAGCAATCAGAAAAAGCACTCTATAAATACCAGTAAATCATAAAATAAAGTATTTTTTTTGTTATTTCAAAATAGAGAGTTTTCTATAGCATAGCGCTTGACATAAGAATGTACTGTATATATAAAGTTTATATTAGAAGGATTACTAACTGTGTTACACTCAAAGCATGGATGAACAATATACCCCGATGATAGAACTATGCTCATAAGATTTTGTCACAGAACAGAAACAAATAGAAACTAAAGTCAAACAGCTTGAAGAAAATTAAGATACAGCAAATAGTAAATAGTGGATATGGTTAACCCCGGGGGGAAAAAATATGTAGCAAGTTCTTTTAGCAGAGTTAAAAAATTGTTATCTTTTGTATAAGGTTATTTATTAATTCATGGGGAAAATTTAGCTAGAGAATTTTTAATCTGCCCAAAGAGTTAGTGAGAATTGCTTTGTGGTACCAATCCATAGGGAGATCGCTCTATGAGTTGCCATCTTGAAGAAGTGGTTGGTTGGGCCAAGTGATTGAGCATGTCCGACTTTTTCGTACGACCATCTGACAACATGTGAAGAACATACAGTACTACACTTTAAAGCTACACTGTATTGTAGTTAAAATAGTGATTAATAAAAAGGTCCCATAAAGTGCCTTAGCATACTTCAAACCTCTACCTACTACTGGAACTCCTAAAATCCCCAAAAAATGTTGACTATGGAATGAAGTGATATAAGAACGCCTCCCCCCGACCCCCCACTAAGTGTCCTCAGTGTTCCACTGGACAGGAGGCATCATACACATTGCCATAGCAGGTGGCACACAGAGATAGATAGGTACAAAGGTTATTCTCCATTAAAGAGGTCCTGATTTTTGCGTGAAACGTACATAGAGCTACACTGTGAAGGACTAGCGGTCATGCCGCCATTCTCTGCAGGTTTGGCAGCCCTTTATGTAAGTTTGAAAGGAGCATACTGGTTCTTTTTAAACTGGATGTTTTTAATATATATTTGGAAATATAAAAATACTACACTATGAGCAAAATATATTTTTTGGTTGGTGACTCCATGCTGATAACTCTGGTACTATCCCCTGGTGGAGTGGAATAGAGCAATCTGGTCCTGCCATCTGTGGAGCGAGAGTGGTGAAGCTGGATGCCATTTACACAAAGCGCTTATTGCTGTTCTAGTAATAGACAGCATATCCCCTCTGGTGAGTGTATATTTTTACCATTGATGAAGGATTGGCACTACAGGTGTTTCCAAGTGTTCTTACATCCATAACAATATGAACTACAAACCCAAATCCAAAAAAGTTGGGACACTGTACAAATTGTGAGTAAAAGAGGAATGGACTAATTTACAAATCTCATAAACTTATATTTTATTCACAATATAATATAGATAACATATCACATGTTGAAAGTGAGACATTTTGAAATGTCATGCCAAATATTGGCTCATTTTGGATTTCATGAGAGCTACACATTCCAAAAAAGTTGGGACAGGTAGCAAAGAGGCCGGAAAAGTTAAATGTACATATAAGAAACAGCTGGAGGACCAATTTGCAACTTATTCGGTCAATTGGCAAAATGATTGGGTATAAAAAGAGCCTCTCACAGTGGCAGTGTCCCTCAGAAGTCAAGATGTGCAGAGGATCACCAATTCCCCCAATGCTGCGGTGAAAAATAGTGGAGCAATATCAGAAAGGAGTTTCTCAGAGAAAAATTGCAAAGAGTTTGAAGTTATCATCATCTACAGTGCATAATATCATCCAAAGATTCAGAGAATCTGGAACAATCTCTGTGCGTAAGGGTCAAGGCCGAAAAAACCATACTGGTTGCCCGTGATCTTTGGGCCCTTAGACGGCACTGCATCACATACAAGAATACTACTGTCATGGAAATCACAACATGGGCTCAGGAATACTTCCAGAAAACATTGTCAGTGAACACAATCCACCGTGCCATTTGCCGTTGCCAGCTAAAACTCTATAGGCCAAAAAAGAAGCCACTTCTAAACATGATCCAGAAGCACAGGCGTTTTCTATGGGCCAAGGTTTATTTAAAATGGACTGTGGCAAAGTGGAAAACTGTTCTGTGGTCAGTCGAATCCAAATTTTAAGTTCTTTTTGGAAAACTGGGACGCCATGTCATCCGGACTAAAGAGGACAAGGACAACCTAAGTTGTTCTCAGCGCTCAGTTCAGAAGCCTGCATCTTTGATGGTATGGGGTTGCATGAGTGCGTGTGGCATGGGCAGCTTACACATCTGGAAAGGCACCATCAATGCTGAAAGGTATATCCAAGTTCTAGAACAACATATGCTCCCATCCAGATGTTGTCTCTTGCAGGGAAGACCTTGCATTTTCCAACATGATAATGCCAGACCACATACTGCATCAATTACAACATCATGGCTGCGTAGAAGAAGGATCCGGGTACTGAAATGGCCAGCCTGCAGTCCAGATCTTTCACCGATAGAAAACATTTGGCGCATCATAAAGAGGAAGATGCAACAAAGAAGACCTAAGACAGTTGAGCAACTAGGAGCCTGTATTAGACAAGAATGGGACAACATTCATATTCCTAAACTTGAGCAACTAGTCTCCCCAGTCCCCAGACATTTGCAGACTGTTATAAAAAGAAGAGGGGATGCCACATAATGGTAAACATGGCCTTGTCTCAACTTTTTTGAGATGTGTTGATGCCATAAAATTTAAAATCAATTTATTTTTCCCTTAAAATTATACATTTTCTCAGTTTAAACTTTTGATATGTCATCTATGTTGTACTCTGAATAAAATATTGAAATTTGAAACTTCCACATCATTGCATTCTGTTTTTATTCACAATTTGTACAGTGTCCCAACTTTTTTGGAATTGGGTTTGCATTTATTTTTATTGTTTTGGTTTATAGAAAAACTGATCCAGTGCCAAGGCTTTCTGTGGTCACAAGAAAGGAGGATACACAATCGTTGCTGACTAGCTGTGGGTTAAACCAAACAGTGGAAAGACAAAGAGATGGGCCAGGGCAGATACAGTGGCTTTGGACTTGGTGATCACAGTGTTTGATTTTTGTGTTCTTATATATATATATATTTTTGTTAATTAGTTGATATATAATTGTTCACGATGCGCATACTATTTTGTTTTGCACTTTAATATTTGCACTTTGTGAGAGTAATGGTTTACAGATTGTATTGCACTATTTTTTCACACTAGCACTTTATGAAGGCTATAGGATTGATTAAGAGTTTGATGCATAAATAGATATTTAGTAATCATCTCTGCTGTGCCTGATTAGGGAGTGTAAACTTAATTTTATAGTCACATTTTTGTGGACACTTTATTATTATTTTAACACTGCATTTTTGTTTTAATTGATTATTGGTGTACTATATATCTACACTTATTGCACACAGCGGTTAAAATTTCACTTAAAGAGCACTGACTTTATTATACTATTTTTCATCTCCCTTAAAGGATTTATTGAAACATTTAATGGTTAAGAGCATCAAATACAGCCAACGCATTTCTTGGCGAAAAAGCTTACCTTTTTTTTCAGGGCTTGAGCAGCCAATAGTAAGAATCACAACAGAATGCACTAAGGGACCCCTGTAAGGCTTGCTGTCTCAAGAAAGCATTGACAACTATGCTCCTCCCATGTGACTTTCTCTTCTCTATAGTTAAAAGGAATCAAACTTGTCTATGCATGTATTCATCGGCCATGTCAGCACCTAAACTTAATATAGATGCCAGCGGCACAGCAAATTCAGAAAGGGGGAACGAAAATTTGACCCCTAATATCTACCTTAATCATAAAGGTAAGCATGAGCGATATTGTGGGTTTTCGTTTTCACCAACATTTTTGTAAGAATTAGGACATTTCACCAAAATTGTTCTGTTTAAATGCAACTTGAGTCAACGGGGAATATTACATTTTAGTGGATCTAAAGGTGTAAATGGGTCTTAAAGCGTAGTTCCAGCAAGGGGGAAAAAAAATTAAAAGTCAGCAGCTACAAATACTGTAGCTGCTGACTTTTAATATAAAGACACTTACCTGTCCAGTGAAACTGAAAATTGAAAGGATTAAAAGAGGTGCATGGAAGCCAGCCAGCCCCCAGTCTGATGTACTATATTGTTCATGTAACCAGGGATGGAGGAACTGTGCCTTCAGGCTGGTGCCTCGTTTAAAGTCCCACCGTGCAATTTACGTGCGTTTTTGGTGGATGCAGTCTGGTTTGACCTCAGTTTTTTCATATACAGGGATGGAGACCGATAGCATGACCTGCTTGTGTCTAATTTAAAGTCCCAAATATTTTATTAAATTATGGATGGAGGCGCTGCGCTTTACAGACCAATGCCTCATATAAAGTCCCAATCTGTGTTTTATACTATAGCCACCAAGGGGATGGAGGTGTATGCTTCTCAGCTAGTCCTTTTCAGTTTTCTACCATCGCTACAACACAGCTATTAGAGCTATGATATATTAGACCAGTCATAGATGGGAGCGGGTTGGGGGAGGTTTGGGCTGTCTCCCTCCCACCTGTCTCCCATCTATCCATTAGCAGCCATGTGTTTCCATTGTGGAGACACTCAAAATAGTCAGTGTTAGGACTGCAAGTAACACAGGGTGCCATGTAGAGGCCTTGCAGCTTACACATGCGTTTGCAAATGCGTGTCAACGAAACCCTTGTTCTTTATTTATATCGTGAGACAGGTCTACTTGATTGGTGGCAGACTGGAGGTGAGTACATCCGACTGGGGGCTGGCTGGCTTCCATGCACATCTTTTAATCCTTTCAATTTTCAGTTTTTCTGGTACAGGGATGGAGACGCTGGGCATTACCTGCTGGTGTCTCACTTAAAGTCCCAAATAGCCTATATTGTTCAACTTACCTGTCCAGTGAGCCTGAGATGTCAGCACCAGAAGCTGACCCGTCCATCAGCTCTGGGTGCAGGCGCTGGCATCCTTACTAAGAGAAACAGGAAGTGAAGCCTTGCGGACGTGAAGCGAACTTTCTGAATGGTCCTGCTGTCTTCTGGGACCTGTGTGTGTCTCCCATAAGGCAGCGGGGGGAGAAGGAGGGGCCGCCAATGATGTAGGTCGCCGCGGCACCCTTACCTGGAAGTGGGAGTGGGTACCTGTTTTTGACAGGTATCCGCTCCCCTCTCCCCCCTAAAAAGTGCCAAATGTGGCACCGGAGGGGGGGAGGAAGCAATAAAGCGGAGGTTCCACTTTTGGGTGGAACTCCGCTTTAAGGGCTAAGGGATCTCCTTTCACCTATCTTGGACCTGTTCTTGTACCAAAGCCCTAACACGAATCTTAATGTTAACCCTATCTCTATGTTTATAAACCAAGCCATGTGATTTTTTTTTTTTTCATTCAAATTTTGCTTAAACAGTCCACATGGCAACCTTAAAGCTACTTTTGACAATTATTTGGTCAGCGGCAGAATTAGTAATTTTGCTGCAAAATCAATTTCTTCCAAGTCATTCATCCATAAAAGAAACATATCAGCAATATAGAAGAGAAATCTCCATTGCTTACTCAGTGGAAAAATGTCCAAATTCTGTCATCGGCCTCTCCACATTCTCACCCAGCTCCCAAGACAAAAGATTTATTGTCATTCTAGGAAAATAAATAAAACTTAGCAAGCCTGTGCAGTTTGTCTTCATAGGCTGCCTAAAGAACAGTCAGGTCCCCTCAACATCAGGACAAAAGCTGTCACTGCTCTGGGCAGGATCTGACAGGACAATTTGATAGATTTCCACACTGTATCAAACGTTTATTGTTTTTGTGCTCAATATTTTTGCAGCCATGGCAAAAAATGGTGATACATGGAAAATATTTTAACCTTATGTAATGAAACATATTGTTCATAAGTCTTTCTGTCGACCCTGGTGTGACCAGCCTTGGGTTTTAGTTCATTTGGTTGTTACCTAGGAAAAATCTTTTGTTTATGTAACATTTCAATATGTCAGAATAGGGTAACATATTAGAAACCTCTTGTCAGGTAAGAGGAACGCTCGACCTGTGCACGTCCACAAACTAAACCAATAACAAGAAAGAGAGTCTGCTGTGTCAGAGGGAGTTAAGACATGACTCAACCTCGGTGTATGGACTTTGAAGACCTCAAGGCAAATATAACAAGAAACAAATTTTTGTCCTGCTATATATTCATTTAAAACTATCTGTGCCTAATTAAAAATTTTAATTTCGAAAACATTTTAAATCATCTTTCCACAAAAGCCCATACAGCAGAAATTTGCCTCAGACTGGGATATAATGTACAATACAAATGAGTCAAATATATCTGGATTCGGTTTGAGACAGGTTTGCAGAACACGAGTAAAGTTCAGTTGCTGAATCCATATCCACTCCGCCTCTACAATTGCCATCCAGAAACAAATTTATTTAAATCCCTCTTATCCATTAGCATTCTATAAGTCTTGATGAAGGGGGAGTGTTGATTCCCAAAAATGTGTTGACTTTTAATGTGAAATAAACTTTTTGATGGACTGTACCAACTAGTGTCGTTGTCAGGATCTGGATTGGGATCTGAACTTGGAACCTCTATAGTGTCTGGCTCACTGTGCTATCTGAGATGATGGACGGCTCCCTGGCTGATTCCTTGGACAACCTTGTTTTTTGTCTTGTTTCTGGTGAACCCTGAACCCTTTGTTCCATCCTCTTATCCATTAGCATTCTATAAGTATTGATGAAGGGGGAGTGTTGATTCCCCAAAATGTGTTGACTTTTAATGTGAAATAAACTTTTTGATGGACTATACCAACTAGTGTGGTTGGCAGGATCTGGATTGGGGTCTGAACCTGGAACCTCTATAGTGTCTGGCTCACTGTGCTACCTGAGATGATGGACGGCTCCCTGGCTGATTCCTTGGGCGACCTTGTTTTTTGTCTTGTTTCTGGTGAACCCTGAACCCTTTGTTCCTCCCATCTACTTCCTCATTTAAAGTGTATCTAAAGAATTGTTTGTTTTTTTGTTTATTTTTGTTTTAAATAATAAACATGTCATACTTACCTGCTGTGTCCAATGGTTTTGCACAGAGCAGTTTCAGTCTTCCTCTTCTCAGGTCCCCTGCCGGTGCTCCTGGCTCCTATCCCCCCGCTGAGTGCCCCCATAGCAAGCTGCTTGTTATGGGGGTACTCGTGCATGCCCGTTCTTGAGCCCGTCTCTGTGTCTCTATAGGACAAATAGAGCAGGGCTTGGCACTGCCCCCTTACTCCCTCATCTCTGGCTCTAACTGACAGCAGCAGAAGCCTTAGCTCTCATGCACATCGCTGAATCGAGATTGGGCTCAGATATGTATTTAGGGGGCTGCGGGGGAAGCTGGATGCAAAGGGTTTTTTTACCTTACTGCTTTGAATGCATTAAAGTAGTTCTAAAGGCAGAAGTTTTTTTTTTTTATCTTAATGCATTCTATGCATTAAGATAAAAAACTTCTGTGTAAAGCAGCCCCCCTCAGCGCCCCTAATACTTACCTGAGCCCAATCTCAATTCTGTGATGTTGTACGAGAGCCTCGGCTGTCCGGGAATCTCTATCCTCATTGGCTGAGACAGCAGCAGGCACCATTGGCCCCCGCTACTGTCAATTAAAATAAATGAGCCAATGAGGGGAGAGGGGGTGGGGCCGTGCTGCATCTCTGTGTCTGAATGGTGTGGGGGCACTCAGCAGGAGGAAGGGGCCAGGAGCGCCGGCAAGGAAACCGAGAAGAGGAGAATCTGGACTGCTCAGTGGAAAACCACTACACAGAGCAGATAGTATAACATGTTTATTAGGCTGATGTGTGTAACCCCGCACAATGATATATGATCTCTTTACAACTATGTGATTAATTAGGCTGCTGCTGTGTTGATGGTTGAAAACCTAATCTAGTAGAGTTAGTAACTAAAGCGCTTCCCTATTAGAAGTGAATAATGCAAAAAACACATTCCATTTATCTAATAAGTGTTCAGTAAACTAGAAACATAGGATAAAGTGCTAGAATAACAAAAAAAATTAGTAAAAATAAAAACAAGTGCTGTAAATAAAGTGCTCCGGGCAATAAAAAAATCAAAAATTGTCCATTAACATCAATTAATCCATCAAACTCTTGTGATTCTTGTTATAATGTGACTCCAAAGTGTCGTGCTCCCCTCCTATGTGCCCCCCACTCACCAGCTATACGCATAAGAAAAGTCCAGATAATATATACTCTTTCCTCCACTCCTTCCATGTAGTATTGTTAGACTCTTTTATCATGTCCAAAGCAGGCCTGTGACCAGGTAGTCACTCTTTATCACCTCCTTGTCTCCTCCACTTCTTTCTCCAAACATTAACCAGCATTGGTTTTCACCATGTTAGGAATGGGAGATCTTATGTGTTCCGCTGGTGAGTGGAGGCACATAGGAGGGGAGCACGACACGTTGGAGTCACATAATAACAAGAGTCACAAGAGTTTGATGGACTTATTGATGTTAATGGGCGATTTTTTTATTTTTTTATTGCACGGCACACTTTATTCACAACACTTGATTTTATTTTTACTAAATTTTTTGGTATTCTATTACTTTATCCTATGTCTCTAGTTTGTTGAACACTTATTAGATATATGCAATGTGTTTTTTGCATTATGCACTTCTAATAGGGCAGCACTGTAGTTACTAACTGTACTATAACATGTTTATTATTTTTAAACAAAAAAAAAAACTAGACTTTAATATCACTTTAAGGTAAAAAACCTTCTTCCTTTACAATCGCTTTAAGCCATGTATCTGCACTTCCGGTTTGCCAGAATATTGTGCTCCTTTCCAGCCAATATTGTTCTCTTTTCACTTCTGCTTCTGTTCGTATTTTCACTGCCATTTGTTACCAACCTTCAGCTTGTTTCTCAAATGCGCTTCCACTTAACCCCAACCTGCAATCACTTGTTACCAACCTTTGGCTTGTTCACTGACTATGCTTCTGCTTGTCCAATACCTGCTCCATCTGCCACCTGAACCCAGTTTGCTCACCTCCCGGGATCCTGAGAATTGTGTCCTGGCAGTAACATGCAGCGCAAACCCACCTCCACCATCAAGAGTTAGTGCTTAGACCCTGCATCTCAGGTGAGCTTGCCTCATCTGCCAGGGTGACCTGCTTGTGTCCCTCTACTGCTGGTCAGTGTGAACCCCTGTACTGCTATATCTACTGGTCTCTTAACCTGACCCCTTGACAGAGGTCAGTGGTCATACTTCTACTGTTCTAGAAATATTGGAGACCACTCTGCATAAAAAGCCAACACTTTTGGGGCTTGAACCCTCCCCATTCACCATTCACCAGGGCTTAAAAAATGGTAGTGGATAGAAGAGATTTGAAGAAATTAGAAGAAATACTGTTCTGGACTGCAATTGTCGAAACAGAGTGGATATATAAGGGAACATATGGGCACCTGAGAATGGACAGCTCCTTTTTCAGTTGCCCTTGCATTCCTGTATATTTCCACGCTGCCCCTACATTTGCAGTCCAAGACTGCATTTCTTCAAATCTCTCCTATTCACTAACATTCTATTATCCCTGATGATTGGGGAATGTTGAACCCTGATGATTGGGGATGTTAAACCCCAAAATGTGTTGACTTTTCAAGTGAAATAACATTTTTAATGCACTGTATAAACTAGTGTGGTACCCCCATCCTTCCAATGCTCTACAAATATAGGAGACTATATCTTTTGAAATAACAGCAGTCATCTGACCTAAACTTAAATATCTGTTTTTTCTCGACTGATCCTTAAACTCGCTGCAGCTGGAGTCATTATCTTGTAACATTTCTGTGATTCAGCACTTTGACCGTATCAGGAGGGAACATACAAGCTATGAAACTTACTGGAAAAGTAGTCAGTGATACATAGAGTATTCTCTTTTTATACCCTTGTGGATCCGTTGATTGAGAAATGACGATCTGTGCTTATCAAGCTCCTGGCAGCCACAGAATGGCACTGATTTTGATTGGAATACACTGCTGATTGAGGAAACTCAGGGCAGGAAATGAGGGAACTTTGCTAAACTTTAAATGTGGAAAGGAAGTGTTGAGCAGACCCTGAGAACAACTATCAGGAGGAATGTGGAAGAGATTTTTCCTGTTACATAATAAGGGGTCACAGGAAATTGTTCTAATGCCAGAAATGATCAGTTGTGAGTGGCAGTCATTAGGCGGGAGATAAAAATGTTCTGTTCCTAAATCCAAATGCTTTTTAATTCAGTATATCATAGGAAATGGGAAGGGGAATAACTGACCTTTAAAATGCAATTATGATTGCCTATTGTGTAATTTTTCTCATGCTTTATTACATATATATTGACAGATACAGAGATATGCATGAGCAATATAGAGTATGTAGATCTTATAATAAAGAAGAATCTGTACATTGCTCAATTACTGTTAGGCTCCGTTCAAACTAGCCCGACTCCAAAGTCGTGAGACTTTCAGTGCAACTTTGAAGTCGGACTTTGATACGACTTTGATGTGACTTTTTATACCCTGCGGCATTGAAATCGTATCATTCAGACGAACTTGTGTAAAATCAGTTAAGATGGCTCTCATAGGGTAACACTGAATTTCACATGGAATGCATAAAGGTAAAAAAAACCTTCAGCCTTTAGAACCACTTAAAGCAGTTAAAGCTAAACTCCAAGAAAAAAAGCTCCCATTGAAACACAAATATGGGATCTGTTTCACTTGCTAAAAGGCTTGTATTTCTGTCCAGCCAATCCTAAAATCTATACAGCTCTGCCACACAGCACAGCCCTTTCTTGCAGAGTAGCCAATCAGGAGTGTTAACGCACAAGGAGCATGATTGGAGGAGAAAGCAAAGAGATGTACTTGGTGGTGGTAGGAAAGGTTGCCCTAGGTGCAATAGGCTGGCAACATGGGCTTCCATGTCTCTCGGACCTTTGATGTTCGGCATGATCCCCTGTGACCTAAGTCTTCAACTTAGGACAGGGAGACATCTCAACTGTGTAAGTGCATGACTCCCAACATGGTCTTAGGGCCAACTGTAGTGAGGAGCTTGAAAAATGGTGAACCAGAGGGATGGTTACTGGATTATCAGACCCACCATCGCTAATAAATAAACTCTAGGCCTAGGCAGGACCAGGCATAACAACCCGCTGCACAGTATAATAAAGTGAAAACTTGCAACGCTCACCCTCCCACTCTGTTTATGTACTCTGAACCAATATCATTCCCTGCCCTTAAGGAGTTTACAATCTAAGGTCCTCATCTCACAAGCATACATACACATACCTTCCAACTTTTTGAGATGGGAATGAGGGCATAGGAGACCCCCCTGCTACGCACCCTTTAAAAGAGAATTATACAAAAAGGATTAGTTAAACCCACAAGTGCTTTATTTACCACTACTAGTCCTTTATATGGGCTTTTGAAATTTACAAATGCAGCAATTTAGAAGTTGGATGAAAGGCTTAGCACTGTGAAACACTTTTTGTATTAACACATTTTATATTAAACTATATAGATCAGACTAAAACGAGGGACATATGAGGTGGAAAGAGGGACAAAGGGACTTTGCTCCAAATTGAGGACAGTTGAGAGCTATGTACAAGGGTTAGTTTTGACCAGAGCCAAATAACCTAGCAGCATGTCTTTGGAGTATGGGAGAAAACCCACACAGGAAGAACATACAAACTCCACTCAGATAGTGTCCTGCTTGGCATTTAAACCGAGGATCCCAGTACAGAATCACTAAGCCACTATTCTGCCCATACTACTATAAGCTAAGACCCTGCGATAATAAAACCTCTTATAAATAAAATAGCAACAAAATCAACTTAAACTTTTTGTTTAATGCATTTGATTATTTTTGTATATTTGAGGTAAAATGCGTAGATGTTTATTATATTGGAATCATGTTTTTAAACTAGTTTTATAGTACGTTTAATGGTAATGTTTTTATTCTATTTTTTTAATGCTTTGCATACATGTTTGGCTTGAATCTCCATTAATCAATAAATACTGACATTGTGCATCTATTTATGCTTTATATGTTGGTGTTAGTTTATTATATTACTTATAACTGTGGCTGATTTGATTATTTACATATGTTATGCTCTTTTATATTCTTTACCCCAAAAGAGCAGTATCACTTTCCATTCTGTTCCATTCCATTTCCTTGGTGCAGGCTCTTGTAAGTGTGGATGTCAATGTGGATGATGCTTTCTGCAGTCTGTAATAAAAGGCTAAAACTTTTTAGAAACATTGGCTCACTTTTCCTCATTGTATTGAAATGGAACTCCAGAATAATAATGATAAACGCTATATACATTGCAAGGATTTTAGCAATTGTTGCATATTCTTGCTAGATATTGACGTAGTGCTTGCCATTTCCATTTCTCAAATAGTTTCATACAGTAGTTACATAAATGAGATATACAAATGATACCAAAGTGTTAGGTTGGTCAACCCTTGCCCACACTACTCCTGAGTGCATGCCTAGCTCATCACTGAGATGCAGGGTTAACTTAGTGGAAGATCACACTTCTAATAAACTTCAAAAGTACTCCTTTATAGTACAAAATCCATAAAAACAGATACACTAATGAAGGCTGAGACCTGTAACATGTTTAACACTGACAATCACTTGGGGCTAATTCACTTCAATCTGCGGTGTATCAATTTTCAAAGGGCAGTGGGGCAATGGCTGCCAGGCAGTACTGCTGCTCTTTTTCTTGACAGCTAAATAGGGATTTTATATATAAAGCCAAACTTTTGTGGCACAGCCCTATTCACTTGAATGGGTCATGCCTGGTGGTACTGCTTGCCGAACACGACATGGAGTATAACTTTTCCTGCAGCATGTGTACAGCCCTGAGAGGCTGCATGCTATAATTTAGGTGGGAGGATGGGGAAGAGGGGTGTAAAATTGTGACTCAACTCTCTGTTCTTAAATCCCCCCCCCCCCCAGCCGCCTGTGTGTACAAGGCCTTAGTCATCTATGATTAATTGATTAAGTGTGGTCACCCACTAATTTAACCCCACTGTTTCTCAATTGACTGCTAAGAGCAAATATCTGCTTTGCTATAATTGAATCTGTCTCAGTGTCATGAATGTAAACGCTGCAACCCTAGCATCCTCTTATGAGTTTATGAACATCTTTCTCTGAAGACAAAGCTTCTGTTGTAAGGGATACCTGAAATTTAACTTTAAAGTGTAGGTGGTTCCTAAAGTGGAGTATTTTAAAGTGGGAGTAATGAGCCACACACATTGGATAAACACATTGTCTTTAAAGCAGAGTTCCTGCCATGTAGTTGCCCACCCTGTTATTTTATTCAGGTCCGTTTGCAAGGTTTCCACATCCTGCATAGAAGATATTGGCATGCCTAATTTAGTATCATCCGCAAATACTGAGATTGTACTCGATATCCCCTCCTCTAGATCATTTATGAATAAATTAAACAGGATTGGTCCCAGGACAGAACCCTGGGGGACCCCACTTTCCACACCCGCCCAATCCGAGTACTCCCCATTAATCACCACCCTCTGTACTCTCTCCTGGAGCCAGTTCTCTATCCAGGTACTCACCTTATGGTCCATACCTACCTTCCTTAGTTTGTACAGTAAGCGTTTGTGGGGAACAGTGTCAAAGGCCTTTGCAAAGTCCAGATACACCACATCCACAGGCTTTCCTTTATCTAGGTGGCAGCTCACTTCATCGTAGAAGGTTAATAGATTGGTTTGGCACAAACGATTTTTCATGAATCCGTGCTGATTACTACTTATAATACCATTTTCATTACTAAAGTCTTGTATGTGGTCCCTTAACATCCCCTCCAAAATTTTGCAGACTACAGATGTTAGGCTGACCGGCCTATAGTTACCCGGGATATATCTCGGCCCCTTTTTAAATATTGGTACCACGTTGGCTTTTTTCCAATCAGCTGGCACCATACCCGTCTGTAAACTATCCTTAAAGATCAAGAATAATGGTCTGGCAATCACCTGGCTGAGCTCATTAAGAACCCTCGGGTGCAAGCCATCCGGTCCCGGGGATTTATTTATGTTAAGTTTCTCTAGTTTAGCTCTAAGTCTATCCTCTGTTAGCCATGGCGGCACTTCCTGAGGTGTATTATTTAGTTCAGCCTTACAAGCAAGGTTCGTGTAGCCCCCCGATTCCTTTGTGAAGACTGAAGAGAAGAAATTATTTAACACTTCCGCCTTTTCTCTGTCCTCAGTGGCCATTTTTCCTTTATCATCTTTTATGGGGCCAATGTGCTCTGGCCTCGCTTTCCTACTGTTTATATACTTAAAGAACTTCTTGGGGTTCTTTTTACTCTCCTCCACTATATGTCTCTCTTGTTCTATTTTAGCCGCCCTGATTTCATCTTTACATTTCTTATTACACTCTTTGTAATGCTTAAATGCTGCCAATGACCCCTCAGTCTTGTATTTTTTGAAGGCCTTTTCTTTAGCTCTAATATACATTTTTATGTTGGAGTTTAGCCACCCAGGGCTTAGTTTTGCTCTTTTAAATTTATTTCCCTTTGGAATGCACTGGCCCACCCCCTTGTTAAGTATGCTTTTGAAGCACTCCCATTTTTCCTCCGTGTTCTTTGTTCCCAGGGTTCTATCCCATTTGATATTTTCTAACAGCGAGCGCAGTTTAGGGAAATTGGCTCTTTTGAAATTCAGTGTCCTTATATTACCCTTGTGTTTCCTATTACTGTAATTAATACTGAAACCAATTGACCTATGGTCACTGTTCCCTAAGTTGTCCCGTATTTCTATATCCGTGATCAGGTCTGAATTGTTGGTAATCAGCAGGTCAAGTACCGCATTGTTTCTCGTCGGTGCATTCACCATCTGACCCATGAAATTGTCCTGCAAAACATTTAGGAACTGCCTAGCTTTGGCTGAGTGCGCGGTTCCTTCTGCCCAGTCTATATCTGGATAATTAAAGTCCCCCATTATAATGACATTTCCCATCCTTGCTGCCAATCCTATCTGTAACATGAGGTCCGCCTCACCCTCCTCCCTCTGGTTGGGGGGCCTATAGCATACGCCCAATATTACCTTCCCCACTGTGCCTTCCCTTTGAAGCTCTACCCATAGGGATTCTGCCTCATCCATAGCTCCATTATTAATATCATCCCTCATATTTACCTGTATACTGTTCTTAATATACAGACATACCCCTCCCCCTTTTTTACCTTCTCTATCCCTGCGATATCCTGACAGAAAGCTTCCACTGAGGTGATCAGGGTCTGTTGCCCAAGTTCCAAGACTCTCTGGCCATTTTGAGCTTGTTTAAGTGAGTGCTTCCATGTTCCAAACTCATGCTTTCTCATTTGGAACGTGCAAGCATGCTCGCTCTTAGGATGCTGGGAGTGAGCTTCTGAAGACCAGAAATCTCTCAAACTTTGGTCTGCTAGAATTTGCTCCCAGCATCCTAAGAGTGAGCATACTTCTGTGTTCCAAACACAGAAGTGTGGGATTGGAACACAAAAGGGCTCATTTGGACAAGCTGCTAATGACCAGAATGTCCAAGAACTTGGGAAGGACAAGCTGATCACCTCAGTGGGAGATTCTCTGGCATGCTTTGGGGATGTCCCTCATGGCCTAATGGTTAGGTTGTTAAACCAAGGCCAATACTGCACAGTGTTTTATTTAACACATTGGGTATAGCCTATTTTATTTTTATTTTTTAAAGGAGTTATAGCCTTCATGTTGTCAGAAAATAGTAATTATCAAAGAAAGGTAAAACTACACAATGGTATTATGCCAGAGGAGTATTTGTAGCCCTTCCCATCTTATTGTGAATACTTGTGTATTCTTGTGAATTCTGTGAGCAGGATCCAAAAACTGTGTCCTAGGAGGATAAAGGACACACATCTGTTGACAGCTGGGGAACTCACTTTAGGAAAAATAATATGAGTGCCAAATTACTTTCCTGCCAGCAAGAAACTCGTTGCCAAATGTGCAGCAAAGAATACAAACACACAGGGATGTATGAAGCAAAAACAAAGGAAATTAAATACAATGTAGGTAGAAAATATATATATATATATATATATATATATATATATATATATATTTACAGTATATACTTTAAAAAAAAAAAAGCAAAAAGCACAGCTTTTCTATGGGAAACACTCGTGTTTAAGTGATCCCCAATCCTCCAATGTCAGTCTAAGACATGCAGTATGAGCTTTGCAATTTTGCTATGTAAAAGCTGTGGTGTCAATCATCATAATTTTGAAGAAAGGGCAGACAGGGACAGTATACTGTCAATGTGTCAGACACTGGTTTGAACATTGAATTGCTGATTATCTACTTTCCAATTGCAAGTATGCATGGTCACTTGAATAGGAACTAAAATATAACTTAACCCACAAGCAAAAATGTAATATATTGAAACGTACAGACCGTTGATGGGGTTGGCTACATTAGTTCTCTTTTTTTGCAGCCTGCTTCCTTCATTTTCACCTGGTAATCCTGCCAGTAACATATTGTACCTATGGATAAGCAGCACTGTCACCCTAGGACAGAACTACAGAACACATCTTCCTCTCCTCTGTTCCATTACATGGAGAAGGGAGGCGTTGTGTAGTCCACAGCAGTGTTTTTCAACTTTTTTATTCAGTCAGAGAACCCTATGAAAGTATGCAAAATATCAAGGAACCCTCTTCACATAAGAGGCCTCAGTTCCACTACTTTATTTTACATCAGGGACCCCCCCCCCTTTCCATATGGTAGTCCTTAGTACCGCCCTCCCCCCTTCACATTAAAGGCCACAGTTGTCTCCCTCTTTCACATCAGAGTCCTTATTCTCTCCCCCTTCCTTTCACATTAGAGTTCTCATTTCCCCAGCTCACATTAGAGTCCTCAGTCCTCCCCCAGCACATCTGAATTCTCAGTCCTCCCCCCTTTTCTTTCACATTGAAGTCCCCCCTCGGTCCCCCCTTTCACATTGAAGTCCTTGGTTCCCCCCTTTCACATCAGAGTTCTCAGCCCCCCTATCACATCAGAGTCCCTACACCCATCAAACCTTTTCACAAAAGAGTTGTACCTTCCAATCTTTACCACAGCACAGCTGTGACAGCAGGTCTAAATGGAGGCAGACTTCCATCCCCTTCTGAATACTGAAGGTGCCCTGAATACTGCACACCCTGCATTAGTGTCATGTGTTTCCATGGTGCTGGTGGTCAGTTCACCTAAACTGCATGCAAAAATATCGGACATAATGCGGCACCCCTGACACCCCCAGATGGCACATAAGAGTGCTGCAGCACCCTGGTTGACTAATGCTGGTCCACAGAGAGAGCTGGGAACAATGCTAACTGATAACTATCAGCAAAAAGCACAGGATCTTAACAGCTCTACTAGAACCATCAGGTATTTTCTTCCACTCATCAAACACATATAACAAAACACTTTCAATGGTCTTTTTAACATGCGAGAGAGAACCAACAAAAAGTAAAATTTTTAGGATTTACTTGCTCTTTTAATTTTTTTGTCCGTGACCCCAATGGCAAGATTTTCCTCCACTTCACTTTTATAGCTAATGACATTTTCAGCAAATACCAAAATACCTTTTGATTGTGCCTGAAATGCCATGTCCTTGTCACTTCTTGTAAGCTGTTTTAAAGAATATCTTCTTTCCTAGCAATTTTCCCGAAAACTACCATTTGCCCTGTCCTCTGTGTAATGGAGATGAAGAGATATAAACATGTTTCTAGTCCATATCAACAGAGCAGTCTAGGCTTCCTCCATAGATACAGCAGAAGAGCAATGTAGCCATCCATGGACATGAAGTGCAATGTTTGCAGGATTACCAGTTGAAAAAAAAAAAAGGCGCTTGAAAATATGCAGTTACTACACCAAGGATTATTAAACTGCAATTCATTACATTTTTGGGTTTGGGTATAGACAAAAAAAGTGGACCTTTCCCTTCCAAAACAAAAATCATCTGCAATATGCAACTCTGCATACTGTTTTCATGTAATCCGGGAGTCATTTCTAATTAAAAAAAATGTTGATACTTGTCATTTATAATATGCTACATCCTAGTTTCCTGATGTACTGGTGATGTAGCCAGGGCCTCACGTCACCAGTGTCTTTCCAGGAAGAAATTTTTTAGTCAAAGAAAAAAATGAAATATAAAAGATGTACAGAAACAATTATACACTTTCCACAGGATAAAAGGTAAAACGTGAACACAATTTGCCCACGGACCGTCAGGTGTATCAACAAGATCACATAAAAGGAGGTATGGGGAAATACAGGGTCCCGGGTCTGGGTTGACACTTAGTGGATAACGTTATAACCCTAATGTGATCAGGAAGAGGAAACTCGCCACTAATGACTAATCATTTTTTAAAATGGCGGCACAGGAAGAGGAACAGGGGCAGGATGGATCAGCTGCACACTATTGCTAATTGGATGTGGGTTTCGCTGCATCCTAACCGCATGTCAGGAATATGTGACTGGCTCTCCATGGAACCGGTTCACATATCTCCGGAGCGGCTCTGGTGCTAATTGCACAGGAGTCCGGGGCGTCTTCTGGTCCATTTCAGGTCCAAATTCAGCCAAAAATTTGGACTGAACTCAGGCCTGAAAAGGTGAACAGGGACGCACCGGACCCCTGCTGTGAGCCGCTCCGTTCGGTAGTGTGAACCCAGTGTGATACCATAGGTAAGTCAATTTATTTTACTAAATACATTTCATTAGTGTTGATGGTGTTTAAGGTATATTTGTCTACCATGAGCCCAGGAAGCAGATGCTTTCCCTGACGAATGCCTGAACAAAGATGGCTTAGTGCTTATGTAGTGGAAAGCAGATAAAGGATTTGTAGGGGAATACTGTGATGCCTGTGAGACATAATAAATAATAATAAATTATTTGTAAAATGCATAATACCCAACTCATTAGGTTATTTTGCATGTGCTCTTTCCCATAATAACTGTTATTTTGGACATGCGACTGGCATTCTCAGGTCTCATAATTCTCTTTCTAAAAATTAAGAATACTGTGCAAAAGAATAATCATCCCAGCTTATGGACTATAGAGTAATAATTTATACACTTTTTTACATGACAGTGGGTGGAATACAGTGGCAGCTGATGCTCTGTAATTCGGGGGGGGGGGGGGGGCAAACCAATTTGGGGTAATTCAGGGGGGCTCCCCCATACGGCCAGCCAGCCGGCCTGCCTCCTTACCTCCTCCTGTCTGAGTGCTGAATGGCTGAGCTGCCTGCCGTGTGTCTCCCCCCTCTACTTGGCCAGTGACCAGTAAGATCACTTCTCCTTTTGGCCAATCAGGAAAGGGGTCTCACAACCCTCTTCCTGATTGGCTGAGAGGAGAATCAGTGTGACAATAGCATATATTTATTCTCTTTTGCTATACAACTGGGTGGGCTCAGGGCGCAGTGCTCTGTGCCCGAGCTCCCACCCTTTTTTGAAGCCTATTAGAGGCTCTTGCTCTAATAATGTGCTTCAAAAAAAAAATCCCCTATAGGAATCCATGCATCCAGTGCCCTGCATGTAAATTAGGGGGCTGGACGCATAGATAGAGGGGGAGGCGCCCCTGTACCCCTAATGGATGGGCTGCCACTGGTGGAATATTCTTTAAAGTGGTTCTAAAGCCTAAAGGTTTTTTACCTTCATACATAAAAATCTTCAGTGTGCAGTGCCCTCAGCTCCCCCAATCCTAACCTGAGGTCCCTCCGATCCAGCAATGTTTACAATAGCCTTGGGTGTCCCAGGACTCTCCCTCCTCATTGTCCCGAGACAGCAGTGGAAGCCAATGGGCTCAATCACAGCCGGTTAGCCAATGAGGAGAGAACGGGAGGCAGAGCCGAGCCACAGCTCTATTTGTCTTATGGACGCAAACAGCAGCGGCTCATGCGCGAGCTTGCAGCAGTGCCCCAAGGGCAAGTGGCTTTCTCTGGGGGCACTGCTCGAGGTGGAGGAGCCAGGAGCGACAGCAGGGGACTCAAAAGGAAGAGGATGAAGTTGCTCTGTGCTAAACCACTGCACAGAGCAGGTAAGTAATTATCACATGTTTGTTTTGTTAAAAAAAAAAACTCAAAGCTTTAATACCACTTTAAAAATAAATGTCATTAGGCAACGCAGGCAGGCATGGACTAAATGTAGGCCAGCAAGGCCAAATGACCAACATGCTTATTTAATAAAATAGTCAAAGAGCATAGGAAGTGTGTGAATGTAATTCCCAATTGCAATCCACTGTGTCTGGAAAAGTGAATTTGTATTGGTTATTGTGGTTTGCTGAACTTTGCCCCCAGCACTCTATGTGATATGGTACCAAGGGAAATTCATCAAGTGGAGCTTCCATACATATATGTTTTGAAATACTTAATTTTTAAATTGTCCATAAATAAATAAATATATGCCATGCATGTACAGTAATTGTATACTATAATTGAAGTTACATTTAAAATCAATGTTGTAATAAATGTACAGTATAGGTATACAGCTGTCTACATTTGTTTCCTAGTCAGTGCTGCCACACTCTGGGCTGTGGAAACATGTTGATTCTTTTATGAATTGTATGATTTTTATATAATGAAAGATTTTGTTTATCAGAGGAGACTTTAGTATGACTCGCTATTTTAAGCTGAATTAATCCTAATTTAAATTAAATATTTTTGAAATATTGAATATTTATGAAATGAAAGTGGTTGTAAATCCTAAACATTTTTTACCCTAATGCATTCCCTGCTTTACGGTATAAAAATGTTTCAGTATGTGTATCACCCCCTCACCCCCCCCCCCCCATACTTATCTGAACCCAATCTCGATCCAGCACTGTGCCCATCTGTAGATGTTCTCTCCACTTCTCCCTGCTCTCACAGCCTTTGAGAAGAACAGCAGGAACCAATGGCACCTGCTGCTATCAGTCAAAACCTCTGCTAAGGGAGTGGAGGGCAGGGCATACCCTTACTGTTTGTGTCTATAGATGCAGGCAGTGCAGCTTGGGATCAAGCCCACAGGTGTGCCACAACAAGGAGCGTCCTATGGTGGCACACTGAGAAGAGGGGCAGCCAGGAGCGCCGGTGGAGGACCCAATAAGAGAAGTATCCGTGCTGCTCTATGTAATTCCATTAAGGCATGTAATGGAGTGGAGGACTCCTTAGCTAGGCTGTTTGATCCTGTATTCTCTGTCCCTCTCCTTCTTTCACTGTCCCCAAACCATCTCTAGCTAGAACAGAGCCTTGGGACAATCTGCACATGCTCAGTTTAGTTTGTATTGCTAGAGAGTTTTTTGTTTCTTGGGAGAGTGCACGTAATCAGCAAAGGGCCAATCAGCACTGTCCAGACAGGGGGTCAGGGGTCCTACAGCCTCAAAGGACAATCAGGGGAGAATGAACACTCCTACAAGCTTTACCCAGACACTGATAGAAGTCAAAAGGTAATTAGCTGTTTAAATTTACTAAAACTATTGCGTTTATATGTCCTGTGTACTGTGAGAGACCAGATATAGTGAATGCAGAGTCCTGGGTTTAGTAACACTTTAACTTAACCATCACACACACACACACACACACACACACGCAGGCTTCCCCCTCTCTGTGCAATTGGTTCTCAGAAGCCTGCATTGTAAGTGAGGACACTGAGGGCCGACCGCAACCTAAAATATTGTGTAGAAGAGGAAAGAGCAGGCTGCTAGGGGGGAATAATGGGTACGGTAATTAAAACTGCTTTTTAACAGCACCTTAGACAAAAAAATGAGCATTTAACCCTTGCATTTTTCCTCAGAGTTCAGCTGTTACCCCTTGCTGCAGGCTGTACATAGATATGTGGACGCATGGTGATGGGCTTTAACACTGGACTTCCATATATATGTGTACAGCTTGCACCTCTGTTTTGTGCCGGGGGCACCCTCACGTGGCACCAAAAGGTCCCGGTCACTGCTGGAATCTGGAATTGGAGGCTGGTAGGACAGACTTTTCCAATTTTAGTATATGTGCTGCCGAGGCAAGCACAGGTAGGACAGACTTTTGATCACATGAACACTGTGATGGCCAAACGCACTGAACACATGACTGGGAGCCCACCTAAGGACAGGATTCATATCCCTTTAAAAGGGCAGGCTCCCACTGGCAGATAGGGGTTAAATCATAGTTTCTACTTACCTTGATTGGAACTCACTAAGTCAAAGTATTGCAAATTGCCAATTTCAACGTTTTATGTAAGAAAAGAATTGCCTATTGTAGAAGTCACAAAAAATTAAGTGAATGCATGTACCTACCTTTTAAAGCATTTCTCTAGTTTGTTTCCAGTTTTGGACAAAAATGGGAATGAGTGAACATGTCAGTTTTTTTTTCTTTTTTTCTTCAAATTTCCCATTCACATCCTATCATGGAGACACAATCGAAGAGGCAATGACACCTAAGTGTAAGGAAATTCTATTTTGGATACTTGTCCAGGCTATGGACATTTAAATACCTGCAGTCAAAACCATATCTCACTGACCTTTGCAGCTGCAGATGCTATAGTTCATCAACATATTCAGCAGAAGCTTCTTAGGTTTGCTTTCAACTTCTCTCTCTTAAAACCTAAAAAAATAATGCAGCCACCCCATCCACATCCAGTAAATTGTAATATATTAAATTTTTGCTCTTGGGTTTTATTATCTTTTAAGAATGAATTGTTCCACAGTGGCTGTAACTAGAAAGGTCAGTAGGGGTTTATGTTAAGGCGTGAGTCTGGTGCTATTTCTGGTGACATCTTGAGTGACGAAACACGTAAGGCGGAGCTAGAGCATCATTGCGGCACATCCAGTTTGAGTCTGTGGAACACTGATTCTTTTATCTTGATGCAAGCGCAATATTTACCTTTTAAATAAATATGGTTAACAGTATTCAAACTATGGAGATGGGGAGATCCATCTGGTGAGTGCAACTGCACAAGGGGGAGCAGGAGTGTTACACGGACACCGCTAATTTTGTAGAAATTGCTGATTTTTTACCCACTCGTCTCAAGGACTTTTTTGTGATGTGAGACAATTTCACCAATAGACTTTATGTTATACTCTAACACATTCTATTAATTTTAATGTTTAAGCACTTAAGCACTCAATTTGTGCACGTTTGTTATATACTGTTTGTTTCCTGGTCATTCATTTTGATGCTTTATGGCACATTTATTGTTTTTTAGTATTGCACATTTTGTTGCATACCATTAGCAGTGCACACCCCCCCCCTTTTTTTCCCCCTTTTTTATTTATCATAGACATCTACTTTGGTAGTTGTTTCAGTGGACGCAGCAGCTTCTTTAGTAGATAATTAATCACTCCGGTCCATAGAGTGGAACTATTTCCCCCTTTTTCTCTTTATTGCTTGTTAATATGTATGTGAATGTCCATAGCCTGGCCACAGTTCTACTTTAAAGTCATGTTGCCGGTACAATCTGTAACCATCATAATGAATAATTATGATTTCTTTATAAACTTTTGAGAATTGAGGTTACTTCAACATACAGTACAGCACCTTTAAAAATATTTCTGTCAGGCACAAATAACGTTTGCTTAAAGTGGAAATTCACTCTCCTAATCACGTTGATTATTTTTAATCCTCATGCTGCTACCATTAATAAATAGATAGGAAAGTATATCATATTTACGTGTTTTAAACTTTTTTTTTTTTAATTTCTTCACTTACTTCCTGGTTTCTTGCCTAGGTAAATTATGTCATACATCTCAGGAGTTTCCAGGAGGGGAGAATGAGGGGTTTTCTCAGCTAAGCACACTCTCCTACATACATGCCTGAGCTAAGGGCAGATGGATTCCAGAAAGTAAATACTACATGAATCATTTGCCCTTACTCAAGATGGGCATGGCCAGAAATGCTAGGGGGTGATTTCTCAGCACAAAAAAAAAGCATGGAGACACGGATGGATGAAGGAGTTTGCTTTAACCACTTACCGACCACCCGCCGCAGTTTTACGTCGGTCCTTTGACGCTAAATACCGGGGTTATGACAGCAGATAGCTGCCAAAATCCCAGTATTTTTTAAAACGGCGGGCGATCGGCTTTCAGATAAAGGTGGTCCCAGCAGTGGATTCGCCACAGGATTACCTCTACTGTGCGGCGGAAGAGGTGAGCCCCCGCCACGTCCCAGCCGTTTTCTCCACTTACCGGACCCGCCGGAAGCGGGAAAAATGATCCAGTACCGGATCCTCTGAGACAGGAAGTCGAGTGAGGGCAAGATGGCCCTCACTCGACTCTATGGTCTTGGAGGACCGGAGCAACGTCAAACATCCTTGCCTAGCAACCGGTTTAAAGGATCGATTTTCTTTCAACACTGGTAACCTGTAGAAATTTTTAAAGTGTCGCCTATGGGGATTTTTAAGTACCAAATTTTGTCACCATTCCGCGAGTGTTCGCAATTTTGAAGCATGACATGTTGGGTATCTATTTACTCGGCGTAACATTATCTTTCACATTATGGAAAATAATTGGGCTAACTTTACTGTTTTTTTATTTTTTAATTCAAAAAAGTGAATTTTTTTACTTTTTTTTCACTTTTTCACTTTCAATATAAAAAATATTGCAACAATCTCCATTTTATTCTCTAAGGTCTCTGCTAAATAACATATATAATGTTTGGGGGTTCTAAGTAGTTTTCTAGCAAAACAAAAAGGATTTTAGCTTGTAAATACCAAGTGTCAAAAATAGGCCCGGTCTTTAAGTGGTTAAATATTAAAAACCAATTAAACAGTGTGCTTGGTTTGTGGTGCTCAGATGCCATAATGGTTAGCCTAGATCTGACACTGCGTCCCTTAAATCACAGGCAAAATCAATGCAATTCTTTCTCTTTGTTGCACATTTAACAGAATGTTATTTATTACCTAGTTACTTTTTGGTCTTGTGTGCGCGGTATAGATCACATGTGGCTTTTTTTTTTACATCCGCCTTACAATTGTTAGCCGCCTCCTACGGCTTTGTACTGTAATTGCTCCGTAGAAATCCATTTTAAATTACTTTCTCTTATTAAAAGAGCTGAAAAGACGCTATTAAGAAAACAATACACCAATTTTCATCATAAAATATGGCTAGGTCTGCAGATTAAGAATATTTCCCATAATGTTATAATGGGAAAGAGGACAGATAGTCACATTTCTGTGACATCTTGGAGCAGGGAAAATTAACAGGTTATTGAGTTAATGTGCTAACTGCTTTTATTGTTGAAGTCGGTATTGAATGGGAGAACAAATACTGGAGGCGCAATTATAAAATGTCCTTGATGAAAAAGTATGAAGGCTACACTTTATGCAATGACTTTCAAATGTCGGATAACAATGGTTTAATGCCAAAGAGATTGGCTGAGTAAAGCTTTTAGGGCTAACATTGTCAAAATGTGAAGCTTTCACAGCTACAAAAGATATTTGTGAAAGCCAATGCCTGGTGTTACGTGTTCAGCCTGAACGGCTTTCCACCTATTCTTGTGACTACAGTTTGGCAAATGAAAGAAAACATTTAACTGGTTGCCAAGACTACAACATTTGCTGTTTAGAGGGGCTCATACTGCTCAAGAAAAACATTGATCGCAATGGATGTTGGCAATTATAATTGAAAAACTTCTACTTTATGTTTATGATCCAAGAGGAGGCTGAATGAAAAATAGCTCAAGGTGAAATTATTGTCATATTCATCAGTTATTGTAAGATTTTTCAGTTCACTTATCCTTAATAAATGTAACTGCAGTATCAGAGGATGAACCGCAGAAGAACTGGCATATTTGCCAACACTCAACATGGCTGCAGAAAAGCGCGGAGACATTGTGTACAGGTGCTTGGCTGCGCGCCCGTGCACATGTATGTGCAGTCATGCATGCCTGTGCGCCATAGTGCACGCAAAGCATGACAGATTCAGGCACCCAGTAGCCTATTTAAAGACAGCAGTCTGGCCCACAAGTTGCTGGATGATTAGCGTCCTATAGGCTGTATCCTTAGATTTCCAATTGCTGGCCTTGGACCTGTCTTCGCTTCTCTTCTGTCTCTGACCCTGGCTTGTTCTCATGGACTTTGCTTACTGCCTGCTTACTGTGTATGACCCCAGCTTGATCTTGACTACACTTCTGTTCTTGTTCCTGACCGACTTCCTGTGTATGACCCTGGTTCTAGCTCCTGACCCTGCTTTCTGTTCCACTCATCTGTCAAGATCCGCCAGAACATCCACCGTGTCACCTGCCTTGCTGACATATCTGCAGGTTAGGACTTCACCTTCACACCTAGAGTCTCCCTCTGGTGCCTCATCTACTGTAATCCTCAGGCAACTACACAGCTGGCAACGTCAGCTTTTTTGGGTGCAGCATTCGCTGTCTCAACCTTCTGGAGTGTTCTGCACTCAGCCACAAAGGGAGCTCTCTCATCACTTCGGCCTCTGACCAGGTATGTGACATGCAGGAACAGGCCGTTCAGGGCAATATAGACTTTTAGATATCTAGCTACAGACTTAATGTGGAAACAAAAATGTCTGGACAGCCACACTCCGATGCAACTCGTGTTTATTGGGATAGATATAATCCTTACAGCATTCCACAGGTACAAGACTTAATGTAGAATTGGGATCAAAATGGCGAAGATTTGATTTTTCTTTTTATTTAGAAAACAATTTACAATTTATTGTAAATAGTTTTGATTGTAGGGATGTGGTGCCTAATGGTAGGGGGGACGCAACTTTTGTATTTTGTTTAGGGAACATCTAGTAATGGTAACATCCAAGCAAGCAAAAATAGGAAGTGGTTCTTCATTTAAAACCTTGCATACAGTGCATTGAGTAAGTATTCATACACCTATAAATTTTCCACATTTTGTTATGTTACGACCAAAAACGTAAATGTATTTTATTGGGATTTTATGTGATAGACCAACACAAAGTGGCACATATATGTACAGTGGAAAGAAAATGATAAATGGTTTTCAAATTTTTTTTACAAATAAATATGTGAAAAATGTGGCGTGCATTTGTATTCAGGCTCCTTGAGTCAATACTTTGCAGAACCACCTTTCGCTGCAATTACAGCTGCAAGTCTTTTTGGGTATGTCTCCACCAGCTTTGCATATCTAGAGATTGGATAAAGAGCGTTGGTGAACAGCAATTTTCAAGTCTTGCCACAGATTCTCAATTAGATTTAGGTCTGGACTTTGACTGGGCCATTCTAACACATGAATATGCTATGATCTAAATCATTCCATTGTAGCTCTAGCTGTATGTTTAGGGTTGTTTTCCTGCTGGAAGGTGAACCTCCACTCCAGCCTCAAGTCTTTTGCAGACTTTACCAGGTTTTCTTCTAAGATTGCCCTGTATTTGGCTCCATCCATCTTCCCATCAACTCTGACCAGCTTCCTTGTCCCTGTTGAAAAAAAAACATCCCCACTACATGATGCTGCCACCACCATGTTTCACAGGGATGGTGTGTTCAGGATGATATGCAGTGTTGGTTTTCCTCCACACATAGCGTTTTGCTTTTAGGTGAAAAAGTTACATTTTGGTCTCATCTGACCAGAGTGTCTTCTTCCACATGTTTTCTGTGTTTCCCCACATGGCTTCACAAAAAATGAAAACAGGATTTCTTATGGCATTCTTTCAACACTGGCTTTCTTCTCGCCACTCTTCCATAAAGGCCTGATTTGTGGAGTGCACAAATAATTGTTGTGCTGTGGACAGATTTTCCCACCTGTGGATCTTTGCAGCTCCTCCAGAGTTACCATGGGCCTCTTGGCTGCTTCTCTGATTAATGCTCTCCTTGCCCGGCCTGTCAGTTTAGGTGGATGGCCATGTCTTGATAGGTTTGCAGTTGTGCCATACTCTTTGCATTTTCAAATGATGGATTGAACAGTGCTCTGTGAGATGTTCAAAGCTTGGGTAATTTTTTTTATAATCTAACCCTGCTTTGAACTTCTCCACAACTTTATCCCTGAACTCTCTTGTGTGTTCCTTGGCCTTCATGATGCTCTTTTTTCACTAAAATAATATAACAAACCTCTGAGGGCTTCACAGAACAGCTGTATTGATACTGAGATTAAATTACACGCAAGTGGACTCTGTTTACTAATAATACCTACAGCCTCACAGCTGGACATCTGCAGTGTGAGATCTAGGGCACTGCTGCCTCTGACTGCTAGTCTCATGAGATTTGATGCGAGATTTAGTGAAGTCACGACTGTTCTGCTTCTGTTCTGGAGGCTCTGACTTTAGGAAGCAAAGCCCTGCCTCTACCAAGATGGCTGCCTCCACACAAAGACACAGTGCAGAGTAAGAAATTGTAAATCAATGATGAAGAAAGATTACCTACAGAGTGACCACAGGAAATACTGCTGGCTAGTCCTTTCTCCTCTGCTTGTCTCTTCTAAGCACAGCTTTTAAAGTTCAGTTCCTCTTTAAAGTCTGATTTAATGAAAACATTTTATATAGTTTTGGAAACAGTTAGAAAGAGTTAAAAATAGAATTCCAACCTCAACCTACAGTAACTAATCTTAAAAATGTCTCCTTCCCCTTCCTAACATCTATGCTGGCTAACCTGTGTAAAAAAGGCATATATATACTTACCTATTCGCAGCCTGCTCATGTGCAGTCATGTGATCCCCTATGTCAGCCTGCTGCAGCTGCAGGGGAGAGGGGAGAGAGCTTGACAATGGTTGGGAATGCTTGGCAGTGGTGACCTCACCCATGGGCTCCCATGTCCCAGTTGTTGTTGGCGTTGCCTCCACTCCCCTATAGCTGCTGCTGGCTTACACAGAGGAGCCAGATCATGTGAACGAACCAGAGCAGGCTGAAAATAGGTAAGTATACGGATCTTTTTTACATGGGGAGGGGACATTTTTAAGGCTAGTTAGGTTGAGGCTGGAATTCTACTTTAAAAGTTCCATCAGCTTTTATTGCTGTCATTGACCCCCGTTGGAGGGGCTTTTCTATTACTTCATGAGTTCATGTCCTTGTGATGAAATGGTGAACAAAAAATAGTAAGAAAGGCAATATGCAGAAGGGATTCCTTTGAGAGAACTGAAAATCCCAAATTGGCTCGTAGACTGATGTAGAAGGTAATCAGTACACTATTCTATGTGCAAGGGACATAATCTGCCTTCTGTGGGTGAGGAATCCAGGAGTTAAAAGAGGAGCACCACTAAAGAATACTCCATTTATTAGTCTGATGCTCATGTTTTTATGTTTTATACAAGAAATATTATATTATATTATATTATTACAGTATCTCACAAATATGTTATTACATCTTTTCATGTGACAACACCGAAGAAATAGAAAGTAGTGAGTGTACAGCTTGTATAACAGTGTAAATTTGCTGTCCCCCAGCAATGTTGAGCAGTGCAAGTGGCAGGAAAGGCAAGTATTTACCTTCCTCTATATAGGAATGTGCTTAGATTCAAAAATTGTATAATTGGACAGGCTTTATTTGAGCAGCGATTGTAATGTTGTTTAAAGTGTAACTAAAGTCAAATCTTTTCTTTTCATTTTGGATGGAGTAGGGAATGGTGAAAATCCCTGTCAGGAATTTTTTTTTTTCATCTGTGCTCCATTGGGGAGATTTCCTTTTGCTTCCTGTCCTGTAGACACAATCAAAAAAGCGAAAATATCTTCAAAGTGTGGAAAAATGTCCCTTTAAGCAGTTGTCACTGGGACAGGTTGTAAGGGTCCCCCACTGGAAAATAGTTCCTGCCAAGCTGACTCTGGACATGCCCTGCTTCTTCTTGGATATTACCCTCTACAGGGTGCTTCGCACATAGTTATATAGTGACATAATTGGTAAGGTTGAAAAAAAACACCAGTTCCTCAAGTTCAACTTGTGTAGATATTCATATTCATAATAATATCCCATATCCCTGTATACTGTGCTTGCTAAGATAAATGTCCAAGAGTTTTTTTAAATCTATCCATACTTCCTGCTGACACCACTGATTGGGGAGATTAATTCCACATCCTTACCGCCCTTTTTGTGAAAACCCCCCTACGCAGTTTAAGGTAAAATCGCTTATCCTTCAGTCTCATTAAGTGGCCCCATACCTTCTTACACTCCCTGAGACTGTATAGTTTATTTCCTATGCCAGAATCGCCATTGAGGTATTTGTATATTGCTATCATATTTCCTTCCAAGCGTCTCCTCTCCAGTGAGAATATGTTTAGTTGTAGTTGATCCTCGTAACTGAGGTCCTCCAGCCCCCTTATTATTTTTGTTGCCCTTCTCGGGACTCTCTCCTGTTTCCATACCTGCCTTCTCAGAATCGGTGACAAGAACTGGATGGAATACTCCAGATGTGGTCAAACCAGAGTTTTATAAAATAGCGGGATTATTGTTTTATCTCTGGAGTGAATTCCCTTTTTTATATATGCTATTATTCTGCTGACTTTGCTTGCTGCAGCTTGCCATTTTATGCCATTGCTGAGTCTGTCACCTACTAGGACCCCAATATCTTTTTCCATCCTGGGATCCCCCAGAGGTTCTCTCCCTAGTAAGTAACTAACATTCACATTTTTAGCCCCCAAGTGCTTTACTTTACATTTTTCAATATTAAACCTCATTTGCCATGAAGTTGCCCGCCCCATTATTTTTTGAGGCCCTCTTGTAAAGTTCCTATATCCTGCTGTGAAGGAATTGCCCTGCTTATTTTTGTGTCATCAGCAAACACTGAGATTCAGCTATTGTTACCAACCTCTATGTCATTTATGACAAAAATTAACAGAATTGGTCACAGGACAGCACCTTGGGGTACCCCCCCCCCCCACCACTCCAGACCAATCTGATTATTCGCTATTTATCAGCAACCTTTGTAAACGCCCCCGTAACCAGTTTTTTATCTACATACAAACCCTATTGTCCATGCCTACAGACCTATATTTTGTAGATAAGGCGTTTATGGGGAGCTGTATTGAATGCTTTTGTAAAATCCAAATACACCACATCCACTGGCCTTCCCTTATCTAGATGGCAGCTCACCTTCTCGTAGAATGTTAACAGATTGGTTTGGTAAGAATGACCTTTTATAAACCCATGCTGCTTACTACTAATGATATTATTTTCATCAGCAACTTCTTGGATATAGTCTCGAATCATCCCCTCCAATAGTTTACATACTATTGATGTTAGACTGACTGTTTTTTTTTTAATATTGGAACCACATTGGCTCTTCCCCAATTAGCTGATACCATTCCTGCTGTCCATACAAATTAGGAATAGCAGCCTGGCTATAACCTGACTGAGTTCTTTGAGGACTCTCGAGTGTAAGGCATCCGGTCCTGGTGATTTATTTGTGTTAAGTGTAACACCCTCCTAGGTAGGTGCTAGAGAGTGAGTATAGTTTTTGGCTCTGTGTGCCTATCAGAGGAGCAGCAGGTAAATTCTATGTTACACTCTGCTTAACAGGTAGCAGGATCTGTGAGTTAGGTCTGCTCAATGTGCCCAGTGTGTGATTCATATGGTCTGAGGGAGTGTCCCTACTGTGCCCAATGGGGAGGCACATTGGACAGTGAAGGAAACATGGCCATTGAGGACACAGGCTTTGATACAGCCCCAGGGATTGGCACAGACGGCTGTCTTGGTGCATTGTGGGGTGTGGTATAAAAAGCCAGGGGGCATGTGTGCATGGGGTCTTTGGCGGGAAGAAGAATCCCAGAAGGAGGGTGGCGCTGCATCCTCTTCTGAAGCAGTTGGTGTGTGGCCACAGGTGGCTGGCCTGGTGAGGCAGAGGTGTGGAGCTGAGCCCAGAGGTCCAGAAGAGCTGACTGGAAAAGTTGAGGCCCTGCGAGAATCCGGAAAGCAGTATCGTGAGTACAGAGGATCTTGCCTAAGGGTCTGCTCAGGAAGGGGACCACTCCGGAGTAGTGTAGTCAGTGGACGGGTGTTAGCTGGAGGAAAGGGGGTAATAGGTGAGAAATACTATAAGGAACATTTACCTCAGATTCATCCAGGGCAGGATGAAGAAGTGGCCTTGCCACATTCTCAAGTTAGAAGTCCTCAGAATTGAATAGTTCACGTGTTGGAGTATCCCACTCATCCCTTCTCCCATCCCAATATAAAATAAAAACAACAAAAACATCAACCCCTAGGCTGATCATTGACTGAGCCAAGAACGTAAAGTGCTAAGACTTCTGCTTGCAGTTGCTACGGGTAACACAGGGGAATCCAAAAGTGTTAAAAACCCAGCAGCTCTTAAGAGAGGAGTACTACATAAGCTTTTCCAGTCTTTTCTGGACCCGACTGCTGTTAGCCACAAGGGTAGGGTTGGAGATGTTGTGGAGGCTGAGGTGGCAAGCTTTCGACAGAGAATAGATGTGGGGTCGAAAGGATAGTTCAGAGTCCAGGATTACACCTCGAACCTTCTCATGCGGGTACAGGTTGTTAGTTGAGCCTTTGATCTTGACAGAGAAGTCAGGGGAAGGGGCATGTGGGGAAGGAAATATTATTGGCTCTGTTTTATATAGATTTCGATTGAGGAAGTGGTGTGACATACAGTCTGATAGGTCTGTTAGTAGATTAGTGATGCATAAGTAGACTGATGCAGTGAGGTGAGGGGGTAGAGAGATAGATTTGGTTGTCATCAGCATAGAAATGGTATTGAAAGCCATGCTAGGCTATCAACTAATCCAGGGAGGAGGTGTAGACTGACCCAGGGAGGAGGTTTAGACTTCAAAGGACGAGATGTAGTGCCATCCAATGTTCAATGGCACTTGGGCATCCTCAAATGCTCCCAGATGGCACATTCATACATTTTTGGGCGCTCTGCCTCAATGACCTTGAAGAAAATCCAGCCGATACAGATCTCGCACATAGCTTACCACACACCAATATAACCCGTACAACTGGATTAATCATTGCTCACATACCTGACTTGGAGGAAAATAAGAATCAAGCCACTGATCAGCAGTCTGTTTACCAGCCACAGCTTCTCCATCCTCGTCATCCTTCTCAGCAGTAGTGCATGAGCTCTGATTCTCCCAAGTATTAGGAACTTTATGATAACATCCCTTCCTGCCACTGCCCCTGCACACTCTGGACATTCAGCAACACACCATTTGCCTCTTTGGGAGGTTCCCCAGCTGCCGCTGCAACCCTTGATTATCCCATAATGCCCCTGGCCAAACCTTTCTCATTGCTGCACTCTGCTCTGGGGACCTCCTTCCTCAGACCCGGAGGGTCTAACGCCAGTCATTTTAGCCTCTGCACCGCAGCAGTTACTGTGGGATATGACTCAGCTAGAGACTCAGCTCAAATTTGTATTTTTTCCTTTACTTTCAGTCCAAGTGACAAAGGTCATTAGGACAAATCAAGACAGTGTATTTCCCTAACAGGAACACTTGCCATGAGTTCTAATCACTTACCACTCCATCAAAACTTGAAAAAAAAGTTTTTAGATGCACTTTAAATTTTAATATCAAACAATAATGATTACAAGCATAGAAGTATGAGTTTCCAGTGAGGGCACTTCAGTGTTGGTATTTTTCAGTGCAGAATATTTATTCTGCAGTGCATATGATACAGGAGAGGTTAGCTTGAAAACAAGAGGTTAAAATAGACGTTTAGTGATTTTTAACAGCAAAAGGAATGAAATTGACCACGAATGAAGAATGTCCCATGTGCTGGAGACTGCTGTGTTTGGTTTAAAAACCCAGTCCTCCACCTCAGATACCCCTGCAGCAGTGCTCTCAAAGTGCTGTGTATGTGTTGGGTGGGCTCAAAAAACTTTTTTGGTGGCGGTGGTTTAGGTGCTTGGGTGTAACTTTATTTTTATACTTTTCTTTTCTTAAATTGTATTTAGCGCTACCCACATAGGAGCCGCTAAATTTAAAATGGTTCACCCTGTGTGTAGCCAGGCGGGAGGCATTCCAGCCCGACAGCCAAGCAACCAACATTTGTAACAATCACTCGCAGTCAGGTAGAAGTCAATGGAATTTTTGATTTTGTATTTATAAGGAAATTTAACTTGGATGGGATATGGGAAAGGTCCAAGACACCATAAATCTATTAACTTTGTACATTGAAGACTCTTTAAGTACTTTTCAGACTGCCCAAGAGAAGCCTCTCTTATATGGCGCAGTCTCTTTTACAGCAAAGGTTCACATACACTGCAGCAACTGTATTTCCACTTCTCTTCTCATCCCACAGTCTCTGAATGCAATACAACACAGTCCTCCCATAGCAAGTGGTATGAACGCTCCTGAGATCCCTGGAAACTAGCTGGGCCGTGTCCCTGGCTGCTTCTATCCCCTCTTCTGGCTATACAGGTTCAACTGAACAGATGCCCCACATTCACTGATCCTTGTTTCTAAGGGGGATGTTTACTCAGAGTACAGCTGGCTGGGGTGCCTGTTCTTCAACAGCCTTAGGAATGTCAGCAGTCTTGACTGTGGCGCAGGAACAGAGGTGGTCACCTCAACCACACTTCCAGCCAGGGGCAGCACCCCCATCCATGCAGGGGCCCCCTTCTGGCTCAGCATTCCATCACTTAATTTGCATCTCTCCACATGACTTCCCCACATGGCAGGCCCCAGCAGTACAGTATTTATGTGGTGCCAACCCCATGAAGCTCTCAGCTTGGGATTGGCCAGGGCTCCCACAATACTGCAAAGAAGTGGCTCTTTTTCCTATCGGCCAGTCCCTGGGGAAACCCTGTTTCAGGGGGGCTTCTTTCTCTTGCAGCATCCTATGGAGTGACTTTTGTATACAAGGACAAGAGTTGTGTCCTTCTACCCAGGCTGCTGATGGGGACCCACCAAAGCCAGCCCATCTGGTTCTGCCATGCCTACCAAAAAGCAAAAAGATTAACTATTTACAGGCACTAGTACCTGCAGGGAGCTAAATTTATTTTTTATCACACAGGGGAAAAAAAATTCTCCTTCTCCTCTACTCAACAGCACCTACAATGCAGGTCCCAGGTCTGACAATGGGAATGTGGAGCCCTACAAACACATCAGTGGCAAGCATACTACACAACCCATAGTCCTTAATCCCTTGCACATCTCAGCGGTGACCAAGAGAGGGTGGCTACGTTCTTACATACAGCAGTACCAGGGAGAAAAGAATGTAGCCACCCTCTATCAAGAAGTCAGAGCACTGCAGCAAACAAAAAGGGAACCTGAAGATTTGGAGGAGGCTGGGAGCAATAGAAGGTACTTTTTTTTAGTTAAAAATGAATATTTGAAAATACTTTTTTTTACCAGAGTTCAGTGTAATTTTAATTCTCCAACAAAACAATGAGAATGCCATTATTGGCTGATCAAGGCTGTCGCTGGGATGTAGGGTGACGGTGGAGTGTGGAAAAGCTTCCAGCTGAAGCTATAGTCAAGGCCTCAGTGGGCTACCCAAATGTATAAAAAAAGATTTGTTCAATAACTCAAGTGTCTTCAGGCACCTTGTTAGACTTTAATTAATCTCAAATATTTTTTATTGAAGTTTAAACAATGTGAAAGGTTCGATTTAAGCTTTCTTTTTGGTATTCCAAGATGTTCTCAGGCCTGCTCACAGCTATAATCCCTCTAGTGTTTCTTGGGTTTGCTCTGCAGCCTCCAGGCCCTGGTCATTTCTCAGAACACCTTCAGAAGGAACCTTGCCTGGAGCATCTATATGTATACCCAGATCAACTCTTTTCTCGGTATTCTGTACCATGCCCAGGGGGCTGTGGAGAAATGTAAAATGAATCTGTGCTAATGTGGAAATGTCTGACTTTCTAGCTGGATTGAAAATCTGGCACCTAAGGACGCCTGCACAACCCTTTAGATATTTTTCAAAGCATCTCAACAGCCCTGAAACCTAGAGCTGATCAATTATGGAAATGTAATCTTCTGCTTCAAAGTGTGAGATCTGACCAAACCACTCAGATGTGCCACTGGCACCAACCCATTGTTAATACATATACCAGGCAAGGGGGAGAGACTGCGCAAACTCTCTAGTGTAGTCAGAACACAGACCCATTGTTCAGTTGAGCCGTGCATTCATTAAGAGTACGTTTTGAAGATAGAAGGGGATAGGCAAGATCTCTGACTTTAAAGGTTGAAATCACTATTTGCATAAATAAGCACTACAGGTTCAAGGATAGTAGGGCATTTTGGAAACAATTTAAAGTTATGTGCAGGTGCTTCTGGGTGCAAGGAGTGTACATCTTTTTAAAAAAAAAAAACATTTCATAATTTAAATCTATGTGATCATTCAATAAAATAAGCTTTGCACTTTATGACAAGCTCATGGGTGTACTGGCGAAAGATCTTATCCATTCTATGCGCCGTGACCATTCCGAGTCATCACAGCAACCTGGTAACTTTATGGTTGATTCCAGTATGGTGTGCACTGGGAATATACTACTCATTTTGTGCATGAGCTCACAGTGTAGATTGGCTGAGCTCCTTCTAAAGCAGAGGTCATGTGGCCTAATAGCCTAAGCCAGGGATTCCAAAACTACGGCCCTCCAGCTGTTGCTGAACTACACATCCCATGAGGCATTGTAAAACTCTGACATGCACATACATGACTAGGCATGATGGGAATTGTAGTTCCTGAACAACTGGAGGGCCATAGTTTGGGAATCCCTGGCCTAAGCTGTTTTTGATGTGGGCATCACTGCGGTCACTATGAATCCACATTTTCTCAATCAAAGGTACATATTTTAGGGCTCTTTCACACGGGCGTTCCGTATGTCCGCAAATCATCCTATTTTTTTGCGGACATAATGTAAGTCAATGGCATTGCGGATGTCAGCGGAATACCATCTGCTGACATCCGATTTCCTTCCTTTCAGTTCTGTTCCGTTTTTTCGAACTGAACAGAACCCTATTTTTCCTCCGTTCAAAAAACGGAAAGGAAGGAAAATCGGATGTCAGCGGTGTCACCCGCTGACATCCGCAATGCCCATAGACTTACATTAGGTCCGCATATCATCCGCAAACGGATGGGATGATATGCGGGCATACGGAGCGGATGACAGAAATGTCATCCGCTCCGTGAAAAAAAAAAAAAGGACCGCAGCGGAGCTCTCACACGGAGCGGCCGTGTGAAAGAGCCCTAGGTGCTTCTGTCACTCTTTATTAATCTACTCTAGACTTCACCATCCACCTGAATTAAAATGGTAAGTATAACAGTATAACAGCAGAGGATTGGTCTACATTCAAATTGAATACAGTTTAAAGTCACATCACATGCAGGGTCTGGACAGTACTCCATGATGCAGGGAGCATAACTGATACTGTATATGTATCTATGCATTCTTTTACTGTGAGTACTGGGCCATTGGGTTCATGACGCTCCACACTTACAGCGGCTAAACCACTTCTCGCCCTGAAGGTTTTACCCCCTTAATGACCAGGCCATTTTGCGATACAGCACTGTGTTACTTTAACGGGCAATTGCGCGGTCGTGCAACGCTGTGCCCAAATAAAATTGATGTCCTTTTTTCCCACAAATAGCGCTTTCTTTTGGTGGTATTTGATCACCTGTGCAATTTTTATTTTTTGCGCTCTAAACGAAAAAAAAGCGACAATTCTGAAAAAAGAAAAAACTATATTTTTCACATTCTGCTAAATAGCATTCCCAAAAAAAAAAAACAACTAAAAAATCAAATCTTTTCATCCTTTTAGGCCAATTTGTTTTCTGCTACATATTTTTGTTAAAAAAAATCCCAATAAGCGTATTTTGATTGGTTTGCACAAAAGTTATCGCATCTACATACTAGAGGAAAGATTTATGTCATTTTTCTTCTTTTTTACTAGTAATGGCGACGATCTGTGATTTTTAGCGGGACTGCGACATTGCAGCAGACAGAGCGGACCCCTAACTGACATTTTTGACACTTTTTGGGGGACCTGTGACATACTACAGTAATCAGTGCTTAAAATATGGTCATTCCTGTTACTGTAATAATGGCATTGGCAGGGAAGGGTTTAACCCAGGGATGCTTAGAGGGCTAAGTGTGAGCCTAGGGGGTGCTTTCTAACTGTATGGGGTAGGTACTTCTGGAATCAACACAGAAACCTGTGATCCTATATAGGAGTATCACAGGCTCTCTGTGTTCATTTCAGAGAGAACAACGGTCTGCTGTGTTGACAATAGCTGACTGTCGTTCTCTCTCAGCAGGGAGCGATCTCTGGTGCCCAGCGGCAATCGTGGCCACCAGTCCCATGGATCAGCTTCCCCGCTTCCTAATGGTGACGGGCGCACCCCCAGGAGCACTCCCGCAAACCAACATACCCATACGTCGCTTCACGCAGTCGAGCCAGCCTGCCGCAGTATATCTGCGGTAGGCGGTCGGCAAGGAGCCTGCATTCAGTATATCTGGTCTCTCACAGTACACAGAACATGCAAATGCTATAATTTTAGTAAATATAAACTGCTAAACACCTTTTCTCATCAGCAGTTACAGCAGTCTTGTAAATTCTATCAGTGTCCAGAAGAGCTTATAGCTTAAAGCTTGTAGGAGGAGTTTTCATTCTCCCGTGATTGTCCTGTGGGGCTGCAGGACCCCTGTCCCTCTGTCTGGACAGTGCTGATTGGCATTGTGCTAGTCAAATGCACTCTCAAAAAAAATAAAAAATCTCTAGCAATACACACCAAACTGAGCATGTGCAGCGTGTCCCCAAGACTCTATTCTATCAGGCGATAGATTGTGGACAGCGGAATAAGGGGAGGATCAGAGAAGAAGGATCAAACCGCTTTTTTACACAATGCAGAGGATTAACCCCTTAGGATCCACAGGGAGTATAACAAGCATGCTTTACTGCATATACAGACAGATTTTACTTTTGTGGGTTTAGTAACCCTTTAAATTATGCTTAATGTCATTTATCCCTTAAAGAGGACTGACACTGGATTTGAGAGCTAGATTTTTTAAATTTTTTAGATCTACTGGGAAATGAATATTCACATTTGGGGCTTTAAAAGGACACTGTTATAACATTAAAGCTGAACTCCTGTCTTTCTTTTTTTTCCCCACACAGGTAGCAAGCAAGTTTTAAAACTGATTGCTCTCAATTCCCTGTTAACCTGCATCCCCACAATAACAATTTGGCTCTACAGCAACTATCTTAACCATGCCTTCATTTCCTGCCTGAACAACTTCATCGTGATCATCGTGAGTCCCCTCTCACCTTTATTCGTATTGTCATTGGCCCGCTTCTCACAGCTATTGCTATCTCTCTGCTATCTATAATTTCTGCTCTTTGTCATGTGTGGGTGATCTTTAGGGCTGATGCTAATCACTATACTGCTCTTTGTGAACATTATATGAAAAAACACATCCCAAAGTTCCCATTAGACATGCTGTCCACTTGGTTCTACAAATTTTAGCTTTGAAACCTGACAATCAGTTGCTTGTGTAGTGCTCACCCCCGTAGGAGCTGCTTGATATGATGGGTTCTCTGTTTTGCCATGACTTTTTAAGCTGCTCGGTCCCCACTGCGTAAGCTAAAAGTTTGGATGCTCGATAAAGCACAGAAAATAGGCCACAAACAGCTTGGTAGATTAATTAGCTGTATTATGGTGATACGTTTAAACAATGCAAAAATCAATAAACTGATCCTTGAATAGGTTTAAAAATACTCTACCAGATAATGGGAACATTGAGCCATAAGAAGGCAATCAATGAAACTGTAGTGATGCTAAATGAAGTTATAACTGATGCAAACAGGGTCAAAAGTATCAGCATCAACTAACCCTAAACCCTCAGTGCATAGTTCACACACTATGCATACAGGCCCAATAGTGGGTAGGTTTATGTGTTCCTCACAAAGGGGTACCCCTGGAGGTGGCTACAAAGTACCTGGCTCCTAATTGTCAGTATTATCCAGCTCTCATTGGGACCCTTCTGTAAGTTGGTGCACGTGGAGCTGTCCCTTTAAGAATGTGTAAAAGATGGCTGATGGGCTGTAAAAAGGAGCAGTTTCTATTGCACTAACTGTGTCAGTGTTGAAATAAGCATAGATGGTTCAGCTCAATTCTCTTGGTGCACAAGAATCCATTCCAGATCACTTGTTGGTCTGCTGTCCTCAAGTACCCAGAACCTGTCCTTGCTTGCTCTCCCTTGCTGTAGATACAGGTGGCAATGGGCCCTTCAAGCTCAAGTCCCATTTTAGCAGACAATCTTTCTGCGGATCAGTCCTCAATCTCTTAGGGACACAACAAGAGCTCTCTATATAGGCTCAGCGAAGGCAACAGTTCTGCATTCTCTGGTCCACGCACTGTTCTGAGATGGTACCCTGGTCTCTGTGCAGTCTCAGCCAAGGCCACACATCTGAATGGCTTGGATTCCTCCTGCAAAAGACTCAGATCTCTCCAGATTTTCCTATGAAAAGTCCTGTCTCTCCTCCTCTGTTGTGCAGGGAATACTGGGAAGTAAAGGCCACCGCTCCATTCACTAGCATTACACTGTGCCCCTTTGATGACTTCATTTCCCAGAATCTTGCCATTAATCCTCTGCTGCCGGGGAGGGGGGTGCAGAAGCGATTGGGGTATTTTGCGCAGAGCCCACTCTGCTCACACAGCAGAGGCGTGAAGGGTGAGAGGAACACAGTCAGCTCTGCTCAAACCTAACAACAGGGCAGCGAGGGGTAAGAGTTGGCTGTTGCATAACACACAGACATCCCGGCACTAGAAGAAGGGGGAAGTAAAAGATTACACTGTATTGAGTGGAGAACTCTATCTCTGACTCAAAGAGGAGGTACTCTATGCAGAAAACCTCCTGCTTCCACAAGGAGAGCAAGGATCCTTTTTTGCAGCATGCTGGCAGAGAACAGGCTTTAATAATCAGACTGTAGCTGACTTCCAAAGAAAATTAACTGTACAAGTGTAGCACTGCCCCCTAGGAAGCTGCTGAGAAATACACTTCTTGGGTTCCCCTGGGTTACCATTGGCAACGGATAGCAGATACACGGCATTACAAGTTCTTGGCTCAGACAATGAACAGTCCAGGGGATTTGCCGGAAGGCTTGCGGTTCACCGCTGCCTTTCCCTGATCCAGCTCCTCCACGGCCTTTCCTGTAAGCGTCATTACCCGGCTCCGGGCCAGTCGGAAGGCAGACATACAGGATACAGGAAGCGATCCAGGAACTATGGACTAAGGCAATTCCCATGTGAGTTGATATAAATGTCATGTTAATAAATTTTATACTACACTCAGTGGCGCCTGTTTTCTCCTTTTCCTTTAGCAGAAAGACATTCATATCTGACACAACAGTATTATTTATTAACATTTGCAAAGACACTGGGGTTGATTTACTAAAACTGGAGAGTGAAAAATCTGATGCAACGCTGCATAGAAACCTTTCAACTTCCAGGTTTTTTTTTTCAAAGCTTAATTGAACAAGCTGAAGTTCGAAGCTGATTGGCCACCATGCACAACTGCACCAGCTTTGCACTCTCTAGTTTTAGTAAATCAACCTCACTGTCTCTTTAATGCAAAATTATCTTTTTTTGATTCCATGGTCTTTAACAGAGCAGTATAGATTGAAGGTATTTTAAATTCTTTGATCATTCTGAAAAGTTCTTTTTTAATTTCTGGCGTGATGTATGATTCTCCGCTTGAACTAAGAATTCCAATTATAGCTCTTGGGCCTAAACTATAAGTTCAGATTTGATGCCTGCAGGTCAGGATGAAAAGCGGGAAGGTGCCACACAGTGTCACTTCATTAGGCAGACCCCGATGTCAAGGGCCAGTTGGGTGACCAATATCAAATTATCATTGCTACATTGTAGCAGAGAAAAAATCCATATTCTCAGGTAAATTGTCATTTCTGGATCTCTTGGGTTATTCGCTAATTGAAACAAAACTGTAGTTTATTGATTTTTACAAGAAAGTTTTAGTGTTTTATCAGTTTAAAGTCAACCTGCATTAGGAGAAATATTAAGGACAAGTATTCAGATTGGGCGTTCTAACTTTACTTGCTGCATTTCTGTTCCCTGTTCATGATTAATAAGGAATTGAAGCCATGGATCGTTATGACCTTCAGACAACTAGCCTTTCAAGTAGCTTTGCTTTTCCTGTGGAAGCAGTGGTCTCTGTACAGCTGGCAGGGGACAGGTTTGTAAAGGCTTTCTAAAGAAAATTAGTTGGAAGACTTTGCACAGCTTTTTTTGATGCACCTGGAATGTATTTAGGTCATTTAAACTGAAGGTTCACATAGGTTGAAAAGTGTATGAAAACCCTAATGATGAAATTCTCTTATTTGCTCCCTTTGGGTCTGGTAAGAATACTATGGAAAGTGTGTTGTTATGCCTGTTGATAAGTTTATAAATTTCCCATTTATTACTAACACTACCAAAATCAGTGTTCAGTTTGTGTTTCCAGGGATGGGATACATTGGTCCTCCATCTCAAGAAGGCCAGCTCAGTGGTGAAGGTGTGTCGGGCTCTTATGCTCATCTATATACTGCATACTATATACTGATACTGTAAGTGAATTGTGTCATTCCCCAGAAAAGGGATTTTATATATTGGTTGGTATGGAAGCAAAGCTATAATAACCATTTATAAAATCGCCAGTAAAGAAAAATCACTGGCATAGAAATAGAAAACAAAAACTAGTAATAAAACCTAATTTAAAAGTTTCAAAATTATGTCTAAAAGCTGCTCTTTACTTCTACATCCCCTACAGAATCTTCATAGAGTGTTTTGTAAGATGCTAAATGTTATTGGTAGGGGAGCCAAACTCCCAGACGTCTGAATTCTGCAGCTGCTATAGATTCACTATAGACTCCTGGATTGCAGGATATTAGAAATGTTTCCTTTTACAGATTTTTTCTTTCGTTAAACCAAAACTGTAATTAGATATACAATACCCTTATTTAACCAAGCTATGTATTAGTTAAAAACTCCGTAAATGTTTATTTAAGTAGCAGCTTCTATAAGGCCTTTAGGGTTGGGTGCTACCCAATTTGGGATTGGGTGTTGGCTGTTTGGGGTGACAATTAGAGGAAGAAAATCAAGAATATAAAATGATGGGCAGGATGGGTAGACTTCAGGGTTAAGTTCATCAGGGATCCAGTCTGTGACAGCTATCTTCCTCTGGGTGGAAGAACTTCCTCATTATATTTGTCTACTAGAAATTGGGTTACTGCCCTCAAGGGAGAACATGGAAGTGTGCTGTGTTCCCCCAGGAAGGAAAATTAACTCCCGTTGGAAAAAAGATTACATTTTGTGGGATCTCTGAACAGCAAGAGTTGGTGAAGGAAAGCTAAGTGGGCACCAGAGGAATTAAAGTTTGTGGCTGATGTTTTGGAATTGACCTAAAGAAAGGTAGACTGAAATACTACAGTGCTGTAATTGTTCCTAATATGTCTTTCCTAGTCTTCTGCAAAGACTATATTTTTCTTATACATTCCATTCCTGATTAGACATTCCATAATTGGGCTACAAGGAACAACTTCAACTGAGGAACAAGGAACCAGTGACATTAGAAGTGCTGGGCAAGTCATTTAAGGGATTGTAGACTTGGTAAGGGAATTGAGATTACTCATTGTGCTGTAACCACTGTGTCCATTTCAGCTTGTTTTGGTGGGATGGCTTGCACTGTCCTGTAATGCCGGTGAGGACAGCTAAAGATAGTAATCTCCGTGCCCTGGCTTGTTTTAGGATGAGTCATAAGTGAGTTCTAAGTGTAAAGCTGACCATACACTAGTAATTTTTGGAACCAACGTTTTTGTGAAAAACATACAAATTATCAATACATTTGAATGTCATTCAAAAGTACTTTTTGTTGCTTTTAACATGTGATTTTGGAATGAATGGACTTTTCTGGACAACATTTAAAATTTGTTAATTCAGGATAAATTTTCTATCCCGCTCCTTCAATTTTTTCTCTATAGTAGAAAACAAACGTCGATTTGACATGACCTGCTAATGTTTAGAAAATCAAATGAAAATTGTTAAAACTAAAAATTTCAAATGACATTCTACTGTTATATTGCTAGCCTTAAGCCTAGTACACACGCAACGATTATCGGCCGACCGATCGTTCGTCTTTTGTCCAGAGTGGTGTTTTATTGGTTGGAATGTGCCTAGACTGCACACAAATTTTCTCGCCCGACAAAATTCTACTTCAGAAGTGATGTCATGTGTTGGTTTAATTTCTTTGTGTTCTTTCTTCTCTGAGCATGCCTAGTCTTGCTCATTAGATTTTTCCCTGTCGAAATCTGTACTGACTGCACAAAAATCAGCCGTGTTTTGACGGCGGACAAAAATTTTATAGCCTGCACACCAGATTTTTTTCGACCGAAAAGTCGGAGTCGGTTGTCGGAAGCATCATACTAACAAGCCGAAAATCGGCAGATCGGTCGTCGGATGAAAGTTCCCTGCCGATTTTCGACGCGTGTGTACGAGGCTTTAGTCTCTGACTCATTGGAACTGATTGCAGTGTTTGTACAGTGTTGTCCTGAACAGAGAATATTCTAGCCCTGGCATACTGTATCCTTTTTTACAAGCTCAGTTGGTTATTATTTTGGCCTCTCGCAGTTCCATGCGCCACACTGTAAGCCAATCATGTTTTACAATATTGCATAATGCACTGCTAGGAGGTAAGAAGAACAAGCCAAACCTGTCAAAAAACAAAAGTTTTGACGAGTTGGGATTTAACTGTCACTGAGTGTGCACACAATTGCCAGCTAATCAAGAAGATCACTGAGGTAGTTGTCGGATTTGAACATTGCCAACAAGGTGGCAACAACATGAACTGCAACACCCTATATGGGGAACTGTAGTCTTTTTAGATAATCAAAATCTTGTAGTAAACTATATTTGGAAAATATATAAGGGAGGAGGTTGTGGAAAGTAAGATTTAAGTGTGGTTTTCCTTTAAATCAAACGAACATTCCTAAATTTAAATTTATATTTCCTAGCAGGTTCTCTCTGCGTCCCTTAGTCCAACATGTGCATGTCAAATCATTATATAAATCAGACTCATCTGGTATTGATGAGCTAGACACGGACCTCGGCCTTATGCCAAATCCAACAATATGGTAAAAATCAACATGTCTACTGACATTTACGTTTTCACAATCGTACTGTGGCTGGAAGCACTTCCCTCTTCATTTGTAAGATATACAGTGTACCCGGAAAGTATTCACAGCGCTTCACTTTTTCCACATTTTGTTATGTAACAGCCTTCTTTCAAAATGGAATAAATTCATTATTTTCCACAAAGTTCTACAAACAATTCCCCATAATGGCAACATGAAATAAGTTTGTTTGAAATCTTTGCAAATTTATTAAAAATAAAAAATGAAAAATTTCCATATTCATAAGTTTTCACAGCTTTTGCCGTGACACTCAAATTTGAGCTCAGGTGCATGCTGTTTCCACTGATCATCCTTGAGATGTTTCTATAACATGATTGGAGTCCACCTGTGGTAAATTTAGTTGATTGGGCATGATTTCTATATAAGGTCCCACAGTTAATAGTGCATGTCAGAGCACAAACCAAGCCATGAAGTCCAAGGACTTGTCTGTAGACCTCTGGGACAGGATTGTATCGAGGCACAGGTCTGGGGGAGGGTACAGAAACATTTCTGCAGCATTGAAGGTTCCAGTGCGAACGGTGGCCTCCATCATCCGTAAATGAAAGAAATTTGGAACCACCAGGACTCTTCCTCGAGCGGGCCGCCCTGCCAAACTGAGCGATCGGGGGAGAAGGGCATTAGGGAGGTGACCAAGAACCAAATGGTCACTCTGACAGAGCTCCAGCATTTCCCTGTGGAGAAAGGAGACTCTTCCAGAAGAACAACCATCTCTACAGCACTCCCCTATTCAGACTTGTATGATAGAGTGGCCATATGGAAGCCACTCCTCAGTAAAAGGCACATGACAGCCCGTCTAGAGTTTGCCAAAAGGCACCTGAAAGACTCTCAGACCATGAGAAACAAAATTCTCAGATCTGATGAAACAAAGATTGAACTCTTTGGCTTGAACGGCAAGCGTCATGTCTGGAGGACACCAGGCACCGCTCATCACCTGACCAATACCATCCCTACAGTGAAACATGGTGGTGGCAGCATCATGCTGTGGGGATGTTTCTCAGTGGCAGGAACTGGGAGACCAGTCAGGATCAAGGGATACATGATTGCAGCAATATACAGAGACATCCTTTATGTAAACCTACTCCAGAGTGTTCTGGACTTCAGACTGGGGCAAAGGTTCATCTTCCAACAGGACAACGACCCTAAGCACACAGCCAACATAACAAAGGAGTGGCTATGGGACAACTCTATGAATGTCCTTGAGTGGCTCAGTCAGAGCCCAGACTTGAACCTGATTGAACAAATTTCTGGAGAGATCTGAATATGGCTGTACACTGAAGCTCCCCATCTGACCTAATGAAGCTTGAGAGGTCCTGCAAAAAAGAATGTGAGAAATTTCCCAAAAATAGGTGAGCTTGTAGCATCATATTTAAAAAGACTTGAGGCTGTAATTGGTGCCAAAGGTGCTTCAATAAAGTATTGAGCAAAGGCTGTGAATACTTATGTACATGTGGTTTTTTGTTATATTATTTTTAATAAATTTGAAAATTATGAATTTAATCCATTTTGAAATAAGGCATACAATACAATACAATAAGGCATACAATACACAAAATGTGGAAAAATTGAAGTGCTGTGAATACTTTCCGGAATGATCTGTAATTACATTGGCTTCCACCTAAAGAGGGCTCAGCTTATGCACCCCGCTACCATGCAATGTACCAGTAATATAAATATAGACAACAGCCCAAGTAGATGGGATTATTATTGATCTTTGAATTTTTTTGAGGTATTAGGGATCAATGATGGAAAAGAAAATATAATAACAGCAATTACCTCCGAAAATTAGCCTGCTAGTAAAATCATTGCTACACAACCATTCGGAATGCAGTATTCAGGGTAAATAGTGAATGCCTTAAAGGGAAACGTCATGCGAAAAAGGAGATCTTATTCTCAAGCACATAAATGGCTGCTGCTTTTGTGGTAAATCTTCTCTTTCCTTTTGTTTTGTCAGTGTCCCTCTTTCACCTTTGCTTCCAGAAGCAGGACTTCCAAGCCAACCCATTCCAGTGCCAAAAATAAGAAATTTTCTTGAGTTAGTAATGTTGTTAGTAATGTTAGACAGGCACTTCCACTGTGAGTTTGATTTTGAACGTTCATCTGGTGTACAGGTGGGGGATGATGGGAATTGCAAATATAAAATTATTTCAGGTAATATTTTGTAGTATGGTTTAAAAAAAAAATATAATGGATATTATAAAATTATAGTTTTACATGCTTGGATTTTTTCTTTAAAGAGACCTTGTTGCCAGGGACCCCTGCCAATAATTACTATATACACCTCAAGACACATTGCCATGAGATGTAAGTTAAGTGTTGTTGTATTTGACACCCAGGGCTGCTCTATATAACAAAATTATTTTTAAAAATAAGAATAAAACAAAACAAATAATAATGATGGTCAAAAAAGTAGACAGTGAAAATTGTCTTGTTCCCTCACATTGGTGATTCATGGAAAAGTGCTCCCTTACATTGATGGCCAGTGAAGTGCCCTCTTTACTGGTGGTCAGTGAAGAGTTCCCTTACATTGGTGGTCATTGGGAGAGGACTTTAACAAATAGGGGTACAGCGCTAAAGTGAATAAGTGCAAAAATATTTTTATGTGCTAATACGGTGCCTGCTATATAAATAACAATATCCAAAAAGTTATTGATATAAAGTGGCAGGTGCTTAATAAAGTGCTTGACAATATTATAACAATAGTATCAATAATATTATGTCAAATAATCAATTCACTACAATAATCCATACAAGACTAATATCTAAAAAAACCTTATAGTGCAAAATCAATCAGTGCAAGTGAAGACAGTGCAAACCAGGAGTGAAAATAAATTAATATAAATATATGACAAGTCCATTCAATAAAAATGTGTAAAATCAGCAAGATGAGGACTTTATTAAGCACCTGCCACTTTATATCAATAACTTTTTGGATATCATTATTTATATAGCAGGCACCTTATTAGCACATAAAAATATTTTTGCACTTATTCACTTTAGCGCTGTACCCCTATTTGTTAAAGTCCTCTCCCAATGACCACCAATGTAAGGGAACTCTTCACTGACCACCAAATAGCGCTGTACCCCTATTTGTTAATATCATCATTTACTTTTTAGTGAAAAAGTTTTGGTATAGCAGCTCAGTGATCTTTTATTTTATGTTATTTTAATTATCGATTTTTCACTTTGCACAGATTATTGGGAGAGGACTCCCTCATCCTGGTGGTCAGTAGGAGAACTTCCTTATTTCACTGATGGTCAGTGGGAAGAATTTTTCTTACATTGGTGGTCAGGGGAATGTTCACCTTACTGATAGCTTAAAAGATTAGTGGTGTCACTGAATAACACACAAAAAAGACACTTAAACAGCACTAACCTTGTGCCAATGCCCTAAATGTTGTATAATATAAAGCTTTGGCAAAATTCCTAATAATTATATTTTAAAAGAAAGTATGTTCCCGGAGGTTAGGAGTGTCAGTGTAAGTTCAAGGACAATCATAAAGAGCTGCGGTCAAAGATCCAGGAGAGGTGTCACTAATTACTTGGTTGGTTTCAGAGGACTGAAATTGCCCATTTCTCGGGGTACCCCTAGCAAAATCTGGAGGATCCCTAGTGTTTCATGCTCAGACCGCAAGCAATTGTGCTGCAAGTTTGAAAATGACTTGCTAAGCTATTGCTAGACTTGCCGGGCTTCACAAGTTTGTTGCACAATTGCAGAAAATCCACACTGCATGATTCCAGATCAGCTTTCTTAGAAAACATTCTGCAAGTCTGATGCAAGTTCTACTTCAGTTATGTTGTGCAATAGTCATCCCACCTCAGGGGTCACTGTGAATTACAGAGCTCTTGCTGTAGACTCACCACTGCAACTTTGCTCTTGCTAAAGACTTGCCACGCAAATTTGCTACAAATTGGAAAAGTATCAACGAGAATTTGTGCTTCAAGTGCTATGCAAAGTGTACACCTTGCAGAGCTTTGCAGCTTGGTCTTGTGAAATTCTCAAGTGTTATAACTGCTTTAGCTTAAAGCCTGGCATCCTCGTTAAGGAGGCTGGAAGGAATGGGGAGGTCTATTTTTGTGAGCTAGTTGCTATCACAGCAAATACAGCTCACAACAGTCTAAAGCCTCGTACACACGCAACAAATTTCCGCCGACCGGTCGTCCGTCTTTTGTCCAGAGTTGTGTTTTGTTGGTTGGAATGTGCCTAGACTGCACACGAATTTTCCCGCACGACAAAATTCTACTTCAGAAGTGATGTCATGTGATGGTTTGCTTTCTTTGTGTTCTTTCTTCTCTGAGCATGCCCAGTCTTGCTCATAAGATTTTTCCCTGTCGAAATCTGTACTGACTGCACGAAAATCAGACGTGTTTTGACGGTGGACAAAAATTTTATAGCCTGCACACCAGGATTTTTTCGCCCGAAAAGTCGGAGTCGGTTGTCGGAAGCATCATACTAACAAGCCGAAAATCGGCAGATCGGTCGTCGGACGAAAATTCCCGGCCGAATTTCGACGCGTGTGTACAAGGCTTTAGGACAGCAGTGGGTAGGGGAAGGATCGAAGACCAGCTCCTACATGACTCAAGAATCAGTGAAAGTCCCAAGTGTCAGGATATTGACCAGCATAATGTTTTCATTGGACCCCAATGGGTATCCTGTGGGCTTGTACACAGAGGCAAAGATCAAGGGTGGAGCTTATGTATGGCTACTTCTTACCTCTCCAAGATGGCCGTCTGGAGCCCATCAAGGGGAGAAAATAGTCTGTTATGGTCCCCTTTGGGGCTTGAAGGAATGGCACAGTTTTATTTTCAGGTTAATGGATATACTGCTGCCCAGCAACCACCTACAAACTGGCCAAGCATGCAGGTTTGTGTGTGGACAAACCTGTTGCAATTTTGAATCTGTGGAGAACAATAAACATACCAAAAAATGATCTCCCTGAAATTAGCAAAACTCCAAACAAACGTGGTTTGTGTGCGCAGGTTTCTCTATAACCACAGATATGCACACCTTTAGGCTGGGTTCACACTTGCGCAATCACAGACATTGCATGTGATTTGCACCACATTGCTGTGCAGATCACATGCGATGTCTGTGTGATGCTAATTCAGCCATGCAGACTGTATGGCTGAAATCGCATCACATTCACATCAAAATGGTGCAGGATCCTTTCTTTTGGTCTGCACTGGAATCGGATCGCATGAGTGTTCACACCTACGCGTTCCGATTCCTGCACCATTTGACAGTTTGCATTGAATAGCACTTCAGACAGCAATGGACAGGTTGTATTGCCTCTTCACCGCCTGTTTTTACTTCATAATTACCGGATAACCACGCTGCAACCAGGCACAATGTACGTGGTTGCGGGACAGTTGTAGCGTGGCACTAATCACTTGAATGGGTTGTGTTTGGTAGGATGTAGCACCCGCCAAGCACAACAGGGGGTATAATAGCTGCCACGCACAATGTGCGTGGTTGCAGGACAGTTGCAGCATGGCACTAATTACTTGAATCGGTTGTGTTTAGTAGGATGTAGCACCCGCTAAGCGCAACAGGGGGTATAATACCTGCCAGGGAAGTAACTACAGGGGTTGCAATTGCAACCGGGCCCCATGCTCCAGGGGGCCTGTGTAGCTCCCCTGTACACCTGGATAGAAGGGGTGGCGGGGGAAGCATGTAGTGAAATCACTGTCCTCCTTTTTCCTCCTGTAGCTGCAGGAGAAAAATGGAGGAGATTGGTTCCTCTGTATGCTGCCCCCGCCACTCCTCCTATCCAGTTCACTTGTGTTCTGCAGTCTCTGGGTCCCTGTGTGCTCCCCTGGTCTGCCCCGCCCCCCCCCCCCCACTGTCCTGCCCCTCCCTACTGTGCTGCCCCCCCCTCCCCACTGTGCTCCCTTCCCTCTCCTGCCGGCTGCTTCAGGGGATGTGTCACAATAGAGAACGAGGAAGGGGTCTGTAAATATGTAATTTTCCAGCTCCTTCCTTTTCTGAATGGACAGAGTCATAGTCAGTGACATTGTAAAAAAATAAAATAAAATGATAAAAAATAATACAATTAAAATACCAAAAAATAAAAACTACTGACACCAGTGGGTGAACTTCCAGGATCGCAAAGGTTACACTTGCGACCGGGCCCAGGCATTCCACCACCGTGGGGAGTCCCCAAGATGGCAGGAAGGTGGCCCACTACAGAACTTGTGAAAGGGTCCCGCTGCGGGATGGTAATAAAGGGCCCGGCCACAACGAGAGTAAAGAGCCCCAGGATCAGTGGGAAGAGCCCAAGGCTAGAAGGGAAGGGCCCCGGTCCAGGGGGCCCTTCATGGTTTCTTTCACCGGGGCCCTGAAGGTTCTAGTTATGTCTCTGATACCTGCTACGCACAGTGTGCATGGTTGCGGTACAGTTGCAGCGTGACACTATTCACTTGAATGGGTTGCGCTTGCTGGGCAGTAATACCTGCCACGGCCGTGAAGGAAAGCATTGAGTTGCACCATGTTTACACCCCTGGTTGCTGCCTCAGCAGCAACAGGGTGAGCAGTTGAGGGTTGATAAAAACACGGATCGATTTACTGCCCCTCAACCACAAGTGTAAACTAGGCCTAAGAGAAGATCCTAGACATTGTCAGCTGCAATAAATAGCTACATGCCACCTTGGCTATGAAGGTAAAAGTGAAACATGAAGCCTTACACACTGCAAATGCTCCCTTTGATTTTCTGGCAGTGTAAACAATATATTAGGACAATAATAAATGGGGAAACAAGGATTAGGAATGAAAGCAAAGAAAACACAGCGAGCAATCAGGTAAAGCAGAGGAGATTTGTCAGAACTGGTGCCTACATTTACAGCAGGATATAAGTGATTAAACACAATATACAGACAGACTTGTATTGGCGGCTCACAGAAGAGCCCTCTCCCTTTCACCTCTTCCAATCACAAAGCTTTACCATCAGGTAACTTCAAGCAAACAAACGTCAGTGTAATTCTTCATTGGACTGAAACTCTTTTTTGGCTTTCAAATAGGAAAGAGTGTTTAGATCTGGGCTCAAGCAGATCAAAAACGTAAGGTTACACATTTTGGCTTGCTTGGAAGCGCAAATAAATATTAAAAATAAATGCTCCTCTTGTCAGGATGTGAGATGCCAAACTTGAAATGAAAGAGAATTTTTTGCCACAGGACTTTAAAAGGAATAACAGTTTTTTCTTTAAAAACCACGGACCTGAAATAAAGTGTGTACTATAAAAATGTAACAGCTGGGCTTAAAGATACACTCCAGATTTGAAATGCATGCAAGAAGCACTTGATGTTTCCACCTAGGTATTGCTCTAGTGCTCCAGTCCAGTGTCTCTAAACCTCTTTTCAGTCAAGGCACCCTTTAAATATATAGACAGTCTCTAGGCACACCATTCTAAAATGTAAAAAGCTATTCTAATAACTTTACACAATGCAGCAACATCCACATGTAAGACACCCAATGTTAAAGGTGATTTATTCTTTCAAAGCAAATACACTCAGGGCCGGCGCTCCCGCTAGGCGAACTAGGCATCCGCCTAGGGCGCACTGTCACCTAGGGGCGCACTGCTGCCTAGCCTAGGGAGGGTGCAGACTGGCCCGGATGGATCATTCATGTGTAGTTTGCCAGCTCAGCGGCATCCACGGCTGGCGCGGCTCTGCCGTAACAGTGCTGACTGTCTCTCACTCACTGTGCATTGCTTGCTGTGCAGGCCTCACACATGGACACGGGATATGGTAATTTCTGCAGTGCTGTCTGTGCGCAAATTGGGTTGATTGATGATGTTCACTGCAGTCAGACCCCGCTGTGACGGTGGCGGGTATCAGACCCCTGGCCTTCTCATCCAACTCCTGACCAAAGACCAAGCAATCTCACACCCTGCCGTCACTTGCGTAACAATACCACTCTCAGCTGCACCCAGCACATAGATTGTCCAGCTTGCAGGACCACAATCTAGATGCCAGCAGACTGAGCGATTGTCACCGGGTTAATTAAACGATTAACCCTTTCTCTGCCACCACCTCTATGTTATAATGAGCCTAGAGGATTCTCGTGGTTTTACAAATATCAATTATGACTTTAGAATAACCTTCTGTAGCACACACTGTCACCTCAGACCAGAATGTTTCAGATAGGTTAGCCTAAACAGTAGCGCGCCTCAGGAGGTAGGTTCGTTTGGGTCAGTTTGCGGTTAAGAGCTTAGAGACAAAGTTAAGACTTTTCAAAATAAGGTTTAATTATAAGATAGGTTAAAATTGGTGCGAATAAAAATATTTACAGAAAAATGGGTTACAAAGAAATAGAGACACAATACAGCAATTTAGAAATATGAAGAGAAAGGATGAAAATACTTGCATTAAAATGGTCCTGGTATTACCTTAGTTTCAGAAGCTGAACAGGTATGATTGGTTCCCCTTAGGCGATGTTATGGCTTTCTCTGACCCTCCAGGGGGTGTCACCAGAAGTACTTAGCCAATAGGCTCTGAGTCTATAAACTGCTAAGGAACCTCCCAGTTTGACAGATTAATAAAAGCACTCATATCTTGAGAGTTGAAATGGTTACAGGCTTGAAACCGATATTTTATGGTCCGGTTTTGAATGTCCTATCTTTAGACACTAAACATGGGTTATCTCGGAATAACCTCTGACCTGTACGGCATCTGATCGCTAGCTTGTCTCCCCTAGGCATGAGGGGGTTCACGTTTGATATTAATTAAATCGGTATTTTGTGGGGCACCCAAATATCTACTTTCTAGAGACATATCTTGCTTGGGTATAAAGTTAGGAAGTTTTGTGGTTAACTGTGTCATTTTCTAATGACCTAGGAGCCATATGCCGTGTTCAGATTACCGATTAACTCTAGAGCATGAGGAGACGGAATGTCTGCTTGGTCAATCTGCTTGTGTATAGTAAAGGTGTGAAAATGTCAGCTGTGCAGGAACTTGGCATTCAGTGACCCAGGGGGTCATTAACATTGCCAAAAGGCTGGGGGGATGAGGCTGGTAAGAATGACCATTTTCAACACTGTCAACTAAGCTCGCAACACAGGAAGGATGCTTGCAACAGCGTTTGAAGGAAATGGTGGCCTGACAAACTAGGGTGCCAACGCACGATACCATTACACCCGCCAATCCGGATCGGGAATACGATGAGGCTATGGCCTGGCTGCCAGCAGTGTGGTGGCACGCCTCAACTTGACGTCAGGTCATTCCCTCCTCCAGTCCCACCCACAACAGAGCAGAGGAGCCCGCAGTCCCTGGCTGTCCCACACGGCGTGGAACTGAGAAGGTAATATAATGATATATAATATAGTGTATATTATATATAAAATATAATGGTCTGTAATAAGCATTGCTGCCTGTTTAGTTCCACATTAAACACTCCTGGCAAGGTTACAGTTTATCCCAACCCCTGTCACTTTTGGCGCTTTTCCACTGCATGGAACCGTACCGGTTCGGCACGCTTTTGTGCTTTTCAACTGCTGGTACCGCATGGTATAGGGTCGGAACGGTTCGGTACGGTACGGTATAGGTTTGCTTTTCCACTGCATGGAACTGAACGGTACGGTACGGTACAGCTCTGAAAAAACAGTACCTACTCGATTGTGGTTCCAACAGGTACCAAACTGGTACCATATCCCACAATCCTTTGCATGCAGTCACTACTAGCCACTGATTGGTCAGAGAATCCCACCCACCCCGTTGTTATCCCACCCACTTAACTTTAGTACTGCTTTAGTGGAAAAGCAAACCTATACCGTACCGTACCGAACCGTTCCGACACTATACCATGCGGTACCAGCAGTGGAAAAGCAAACCGGGCCAAGCAGGGCCGAGTAGAGCCGAGCCGGTACGAGCCGGTACTTGCAGTGGAAAAGTGCCATTATGGCGCTTTTCCACTGCATGGAACCGTACCGGTTCGGCACCCTTTTGTGCTTTTCCACTGCTGGTACCGCATGGTATAGGGTCGGAACGGTTCGGTACGGTACGGTATAGGTTTGCTTTTCCACTGCATGGAACCGAACGGTACGGTACGGTACGGCTCTGAAAAAACAGTACCTACTCGATTGTGGTTCCAACAGGTACCAAACTGGTACCATATCCCACAATCCTTTGCATGCAGTAACTACTAGCCACTGATTGGTCAGAGAATCCCACCCACCCCGTTGTTATCCCACCCACTTAACTTAGTACTACTTTAGTGGAAAAGCAAACCTATACCGTACCGTACCAAACCGTTCCGACCCTATACCATGCGGTACCAGCAGTGGAAAAGCAAACCGGGCCAAGCAGGGCCGAGTAGAGCCGAGCTGGTACTAGCCGGTACTTGCAGTGGAAAAGTGCCATTAGTATAGTTTGTTCCGATCCCTGTCAAAGTTTGGTCTGCATGAAATATGGAGAAAACTGTAAAAAAGTATTTTTTTTTTTTAAATGATGAACAAGGGTGATTTTAATGGTGCCACAACACAGAAATAATTTCTGTGTTGTGGCATCATTCAAATCCCCTTGTTCATTGTTTGTTTTTTAAAATAAATAAAAGTGGAAGATTATATCTTTATGTGTATATGTATTAAACATGTGAAGTAATCAGAGTACGAAAGTGCTCATGATAGTTCAGCCATAGCCATTGGTCATGTGCCATCTGTGCCTTTTTATTTGATGCCAGCCAGTGCAGAAGTAGCCCCACCCACAGCTAGATTTAACTTTAGCTATTAATAAAAATCTATAATAGCTTATATAAGAGGCATTCTTCTAGTAGCCCCTATAGTATACCACTAGGCACCTGTTCTCTCCACTCCCCCTTCTCAGGTGATGTGACTTTTTTGGGAGGCGGGGCGGTGCAAGTAGCTGGTCCTGCCTAGGGCGCAAAATAGTCTAGCACTGACTAGTATTCCAATGTTTCTCTTCTCCCTCAATATCTCTGCATCAGTCAGCTAATGTCACCCCAATGCTGAGGGAGAGAGGCAGAGGAGGGTCAAAAAAGGATGCTGCGGAGGCAACAGACATTCTACTTATCAACTGATGACATCATTGGTTGTTAGGATTCCAGTGTCTAGAAAGTCGTAATAGTGCACAATGAAAACCCGTGACTTTTGTGTAACTAAAAGGTGGGCTTCATCCACTTGCTGGCTTGTATTCAATTTTTAGGCATTTTACCAAGGCACCCCTGAAGAAACCGCAAGGCACCCTGGTTGAAAAAGGCTACTCTAGTCCACCCCATTCCCACTTGGTGATTCGGGAACTCCTTTAGCTTATCTGTTTGTAACCCAAATACATCCACAGCAACAGTTTATCCTAAAATCCCAAAGTATCGGTGAAAAATAGTAAGACATTTCTCACATATAGGGAGGACGTTCAGCTTTGCTGCTACCATGTGTGGCACTACCCCCTTGGGGGTTGCTTGTAATTATATGTTCTTCTGTGCCACTTTGACCCTGTGAACCGTCCAGCCCTCCTGAAACACTAGGTTCAGATATGTTGTGTATACCTTTAAATGACACACTGACACAATACAGATAGATTTTAACTCTTTAGCTTTACTCAAGAAGAAGGCTTAAAAAGAGTATACATTAACTATGCCCTGGATAAGCAGCCAGGGTGCAGTTGAAATAACACTAAAGAACCGTTATTAGCCAGTTATAGTAACAAGTAAATACACCAATATACACGGTATCGTACAGTAAGTGAATGAATGTCTCAGAAAGTTCTAAATTGATATGAGAAACACTCTTTCTAAAGGAGAACCTTGTACCGGCCTATAATACCTGTATCCTGATGAGAGATGAGGTAATCTAGATACCAGTAACATGCCCCTTTTAAGAGAAATGAGATAACAATGTTCAGAATGCAAGGCCTTGGTATTATTTTCACTGGCAGTTGGAGCTCAAAGAACAATGGATTCCCAGTGTAGCATAGTGTGAAACAGGCAGACTTGTATAAAGTACTCGAAATTTCTACTTGAGTAAAAGTACAAGTGCTCGATCAAAAAATTACTTGAGTAGAAGTGGAAGTGCTCGCAGAAAAAGTTACTAAAGTAGAAGTACTAAAGTATTCAACATTTTTTTTACTTAAGTATTGCAAGTAGTTTTTTCAAAAAATTTGCTACTTAAGTACTAAAAGTAAAAAGTACCAGTAGTTTTGAAAAAAAAATTCTACTCAAGTACTGAAAGTAGAAGTACAAGTACTGTGTTATGTAGTTATTAAAGAAATAAGTCAAAAGTTTGAACATCATATTGTTTTTATTATTTCAAATGATTTATTCAAATGATTAACCTGTGTTTGTTAGTAGTTTCTTGATGCACTTTAAGCGCTGTAGCACCATTTATTTGTTTGTTTCATATTTTCTTTTTATTGGAAAAATTTGGTATAGCAGCTTTTATTATACACAGCCTTTATTTTTGTATGCGCTGATTTACAAATGACATTATACACATTTTTTTGAGCTTTATGCAACCTGCCATCTACTGTTCTGGCAGTGGTAATTTTTTTAAAAGTAACGAGTAACTATGCAGCACAAAAAAAAATACTTGAGTAGAAGTATCGAAATCATCGAAAAAATGTAGTGAAGTAAAAGTAGAAGTAGGAGAAAAAAATTCTACTCTAGGAAAGTACAGATACCGCATTTCGGTACTTAAGTACAGTACTTAAGTAGTTCTACTTCGTTACTATACATCTCTGGAAACAGGCAATGCAGACTAGCTGGTTCTGATTACCGATAATGCACTAACTGATCCAAATGTAGAGTGTCTGTGTCCAGTGCTTAAGAGAAACTGTAGCAACTGGTAACTGGACTCTGAGCAGGTGCTCTCTCACCAATCCTGATGTCCCTCCTATTAGTTCTGGAAGAACAGGCAACGGCAACTCTCCATGCTGTGAGACACTGAGATGGCTGTGCTCTGCTGTTTCGGTGAGTCCCACCGACTCCACTCGATCAGCAATGCTGCAGGGATGTCCGCGATGTAGCAATTGTCAACCGTCCCGCCTGGGCTGAGTCTGCAGACAGTTGGGTGATGTGCAATAGGCTGCAGTCTGCTCCCACTGTGGCGGACTGATGCACACACAATGGAGCCTGGGAAGCAAGAGAGCATGGGCCTGTTCAGCAGTTCCCTTTATAGTCTCTCCCAGAACGAATAGCCTGCTGGGAGGTATAGTTCATAAACAATTCAGCAGTGCAGTGATATCCTTTTAGAAGACTACAGTTCCCACAATGCTTTTCTTCCAGTCTCAGCAATATGATGCATGAAATCCGAGATCAACACTAGGGGAGCATAGAGACAGTCTGAGAGAGCAGAGAATAAATCTGCAGTGTCAGATAATGGTAGTCCACTCCTGGCTACACATGTGTTGTGATTCTGAAAAAAGTTTGTGCAAATTTATCCAAGGATAATTTTTTTAAAACCATAACCATGTACCGGAAGGACAGGGTAGGAAAAAGAGGGGGAGGGGTATGTCTCTACGTCAAAAACAATGTAAGGGTGATAGAGAGGAGTGATATTACGGAAGGGATGAGTATGGAGTTAGAATCCGTGTGGGTAGAACTCCTTAGGGAAGGAGTAAAGGGAAAAGTAATTGTGGGGGTTTGCTATAGGCCACCTAAACAAGGGGAGGAGGTAGAGCTGGAATTTTTAGCACTTTTGGGTAAAGTGGCAAAGCTAGGATCAGTCATCATATTGGGGGACTTCAATTATCCCGACATTGACTGGGGAGAGGGGACTACACACTCACATAAGGCCCGTCTATTCACGGAAACCTTACAGGACAACTACATGTCACAGTTGGTGGATTCTCCTACTAGAAAAAACGCAATCCTGGATCTATTGCTCACTAATGACCCAGACATAATCTCGGAGGTAGGAGTCCAGGACAACCTGGGCTCTAGCGATCACAGGATGATCACATTTAGTGTAAATAACAATAGAACAAAGCAAGTGGGGAGCATAAGAACCCTTAACTTCAGAAGGGCAAACTTTCCAAAATTGTACTCATTGATGGAAAGGGTAAACTGGGACCAAACCCTGGGATCCCTGACCACAGAGGAAAAATGGGAATGCTTTAGGAACATATTAAGCAAAGGCATCTTGCAGTGCATTCCTATGGGAAATAAATTTAGAAGAGACAAGGCCAAACCTGGCTGGCTAAACCGTAACGTTAAAAACCTTATTAGGGGAAAAAAATTGGCCTTCAGGAAATATAAATCAGAGGGCACAGTATTGGCTTTCGACCAATACAAGGAGGCAAATAAGAAGTGTAAACACGAAATCATGATGGCTAAAATCAACTTTGAGAGACAAATAGCGGAGGATAGTAAAAGAAACCCAAAGAAATTCTTTAAGTATATCAACAGCAAAAAAACTAGGGCAGAGCATATTGCACACATAATTAGCGATGATGGGGGGATGGTTACAGAAGACACTGAAAAAGCAACCGTGCTGAATGCTTTTTTCTCGTCAGTCTTTACACAGGAAACGGAGGGGTACACTGACCATGACTGTTTGGTTAGTAGTAGTACACAGGACTTGCCACTATGGCTAACAGAGGGTGAAATCAGGGAAAGGCTGGATAAACTTAACACAAACAAATCACCAGGCCCGGATGGCGTACATCCGAGAGTACTCAAGGAACTCAGTAAGGTTATATCCAGACCACTGTTTCTGATCTTTGCGGACAGTATTAGGACAGGAGATGTACCCGGAGATTGGAGGAAAGCTAACGTGATTCCGATGTTCAAAAAGAGTCAGAGGCATGTCCCGGGAAATTATAGGCCTGTCAGTTTGACATCGATAGTATGTAAACTTCTGGAGGGGATGATAAGGGACCATATCGTAGAGTTTGCTAAAGACAACAGCATCATCAGTAATAACCAGCACGGGTTTACAAATGGACGTTCTTGTCAAACCAATCTATTAGCATTCTACGAGGAGGTGAGCTGTGAGCTAGATAGGGGCAGACCAGTGGATGTGGTGTACCTAGATTTCGCTAAGGCGTTTGATACAGTTCCCCATAAGCGCTTAATTTATAAAATAAGGTCTGCAGGCATCGACAGCAGGGTTTGCTTTTGGATACGGAACTGGCTAAAAGGGCGTGTCCAAAGGGTGGTAATAAACAGCGCATACTCAGACTGGTCTGAGGTAGTAAGTGGGGTCCCCCAAGGCTCAGTCCTGGGTCCAACCTTGTTCAATTTATTTATAAACAGCATTGAGATCGGGGTCAGTAGTTCAATAGCAGTTTTTGCAGATGACACAAAATTGGGCAGGGCAATAACTGCACAGCATGAAGCAGATATCCTACAGGATGACCTGGACAAAATAACGGAGTGGGCAACAACTTGGCAAATGAGGTTTAACGTAGAGAAGTGTAAGGTTTTGCACTTGGGGACTAGAAACATAAAAGCACAATACACGTTAGGAGGGGAACCCTTGGGGGAATCAAAAATGGAGTCTGGGAGTCTTGGTTGATGATAGATTAGGCAACAGCATGCAAAGTCAAGCGGCAGCTGCCAAATCTAGCAGAATATTAGCATGCATAAAGAAAGGGATGTATTCCAGAGATAAGACTATAATCCTTCCACTTTATAAAACTCTGGTCTGACCGCATCTGGAGTATTCTGTCCAGTTCTGGTCGCCAGTCCTCAGAAGGGATGTGTTGGAGCTGGAGAAAGTCCAGAGAAGGGCAACTAAACTAATTAGGGGATTGGAGGACCTTGATTATGAAGAGCGTCTACAATCACTTGATTTATTCTCCCTGGAGAAGAGACGCCTGAGGGGGGACATGATAGCAATTTTTAAATATCTCAATGGGGATCTCAGCTTAGAAAAAAAGCTGTTTAGTCGAAGGGATTGCATGAGGACTCGGGGGCATACAATGCGATTAGAGGAGAAGCGTTTTAACCTCAGGCAACGTGGGGGGTTCTTTACTGTTAGGGCTACAAGATTGTGGAATTCTCTACCACAAGAGGTGGTTTCTGCGGGTAGTATGGTGGCTTTCAAAAGACTATTGGACGTGCATCTCAAGGATCAGAACATTCAGGGGTATGTGAGATGATTACAGCCACACACACCTACACAGGTTGAACTGGATGGACTATTGTTTTTATTCAACCTCACCTACTATGTATGTGACTATATAATGCACTGTATGACTGCTGAACTATGGCCAACAGACTAAAGCCAGACATAGATGGTTAGAATCTCGGCCGGCTATAGCTGCTACCAATAGTCACTGTGTTCTAACAGCATGAATGGCTCCCTGCACCCCCACCGAGAGAACACAATAGCTCTGTGGGAGGGATTCCCCCATCAACACTGTGTTGATGGGGGAATTGTGCATTGACTATGGTCAGCCTTGGAAGAGCCAGTACCAGCCATAGTTGACAAAGTACCTAGGTAGAGATCAGGGTCACGTCGGAAACTGTATTTTGCTTCTGATTGCTAACTCTTTGGGCAATCTACCATTTTGCTATATGTTTTTTTGTTCTTTTCTGGGTTTTTTATTTACTTTTGTTTCAGGGGTTTTTTTCATTTATGTTAGCAATATATTTTTTTTTATTGTATAAAATTAGGCTCCATTCACACTAATGCAATTTTTCATGCTTTTTTCAGAAACAGATTTCCTTTTTTAACATGGGTTTCTATGGAACACGTTCACATCAATGCATCTTTGAGCCTCTGCATTTTTGGAAAGGGTCAGAGGCTTTTTTTCCCCGCAAAATGCAGCATTTTGCATGTAATAGACTTCAATGGGCATGCATTAAAAACACAAGTCCTGCGTTTTTGATGGGTTTTTGATGCGTTTTGTATTTTGCAATGTTTAATCTGCCGTACAACAAAATGGCCAAATAAAAATAAAAAAAAAATAAAAAATGCAAAACATGTGAAAAACGCTTCAAAAATGTGTGTCTGAAAAAGCGGAAAGCACAGCAAAAAGCACTGCTGAAACACTCAAAAGCAACATGCATAGGTGTAAATCTAGTAAATCAAGCCTTAAGGCTTTATTTTAGGTCAAGGCCTGTTTCATAACTATGCAAGTTGCATATTCCAGGTGCATTTTGCATTTTTCAATATACATTTTTAATCCATTGAAGTCTATGGAATTAAAATCCAGAAAAAAAGTCCCTGACCCTTTCCAAAAAATGCACAGATGTGAACATGACTCATGGGAAACCATATTAAATGGACTGTAGTGTTTCTGCAACAATAAAAAAAAAGCATAGGTGTAAACCAGGCCTAAGCGTCTTTTTTTTCTTTTGCTGCAATTTTTTTTCAAAAATAAAAATGGACTTTTGTATTAATGGTGGTAATCTGGGGTTTTCCTCTCTTGTTTTTTTTTTTTTTTTTCCCTTTTTAGTGTATGGTGATTGGGCCTTTTTTAAGTTTGAGATACTCAAAGCACTGCATTCATCCCAATAGCTAAAATAAAAGTTAGGCATATACATATTAGGCTTGTTATCCCTGATTACATCTGTCCTGCTACTCACCACTATATACTGCCGTGGCATCTGCAGTCTCTTGTACTTAAATAACCTGCCTATACTCTTTTTTTTCTCTGTAGTCCCTTTTAGCCAAGTTACCCTCTTCATGTCCTGTTGCTGGCCAATTTTACACTGCTTTATCATCTGTTGTCTCTTAATGCCTAATGAGAGTTTTATAGAAATTGGCCAGTGGCTGGACAGTTGTGCATTGGTGAGAAGAACAGAGACAGCCTCAGTGTACTATTAGCAATCTTAATCCCTGATGAAATAGCATGTACTGACGTCAGTAATTTATTCACTGTACCTGGAGCGGTGCATTGTGGGGCGGCTGGTGATGTCAGGTCCCTATAAAAGAGCTGTCAAAATCAAAGCAGAGGCCCCCTGCCCCAAAGCACCCACCCCCCCATGTTGAGGGCATGTGGCCTGGTATGGTTCAGGAGGGGGGGGGGTGCTCGCTCACCCCCTTCCTGGCCAGCCAGGCTGTGTACTCGGATAAGGGTCTGCTATGGATTTTAGGGGGAACCCCGCCCCGTTTTTTTGCATTTTTTTACCTGTATTGCCGGGAGCCAACAATACATCACAGCTGTGAGCAAGTTTAAATGTCATTTTTTCCTTTAGAAATGTCAGTATTGCTGCAGCAGGCTACAAACATCGCACAAATGCGCTATTTTACAGGCTCATTTTTATTGTTTTACTTGAAGCATTATTAAAATCACTGCTCCTGTAAAAACAATTGTATTTTTCTGCATTGATTCATGTCCCCATACACATTTTTGGGCTAATAACTTGCATTTAAGCCTTTAAAATTAGGACTTTTGATTTTTCATGTTCATGTACCATAGACTTTAATGGAGTTTGCATGTTTGCTAGAACATTTCCCCTGTTCGAGATGTTCTGGTGCGAACCAAACAGGGGGGTGTTCGGGTCATCACTACTGATGGATACTGCTGGCAGGTACTGCTGACTTGTATTACTGGCTGGTACTGTTTGTGGTCGCTGCTGGCTTGTATTGCTGGTGAGTACTGCTGACTGGAACTGCTGGCGAGTACTCCTGGTGAGTACTGCTGGCTTTTATTGCTGGCTGGTACTGCTGGTGGGTACTGCTGGCTTGTATTGCTGGTGAGTACTGCTGACTGGCATTGCTGGTGAGTACTGCTGATGGGTACTGCTGACTTGTATTGCTGGCTGGTACTGCTGGTGGGTACTGCTGGCTTGTATTGCTGGCTGGTTCCTGACCATCAGTGTGACTGGAGCGGTGCTGGAGGAAGCATGCGGTTGCAGTAAAGAGCAGAGCCGATGCTTCCTGTATATCTCCTGTGCCTTGTCACAGGCGGAGTACATTTGGTATCACTCCTGTGACAGGAGTCGGCGCTATACAGGAAGTATGGGCTCTGCTTCCTCTAGTGCTGACTCAGTTCCTTCACACTGTGCTCGGGGATGGCAGGTCGAGAACCTGCAATCTGGGCTTACCGACCCGCCATCTCAGGGCAGAAGAAGGTGCCATTCTATTGGGGGGGGGGGGGGGGACCAGGACGTGGCTGCTAATGGGAATGGCGTTTCTGCTGTGGAAAAAGTACAAGAACTCAGTTCCCATGCATTCCTGCATGACTCAAGCCCTGCCTTTAAGGAATCCCACAAGCATGTTATTTAAATTTGTTTACAATTTTGCCCTCAGAATTGAATGAAAAGACCCTCTCACTGCCATACTGTCATTTTTTTTTGTAATACGTTTGCAATGGTACATGCTTCCTATGGCAGTCCTAGCTTCCAATTGTAATTTGTACAACATGGAAGAGAATTTCCCTCACTTTGGAGAGGTTTCCTATCATTTGATGTTGTGATTACAGAACAGGAAGTGAAGGGAAATCTCCCCAATAAGTGACACAAAAAACCTAAAAGGCATTTTAACAAATCAATACTTTATAAAAATAATATAAAAAATTGCATTTAGATATAATTTAAGTTATAAATATTGGCTATGCTGATTTTCCCTGAGCAGTAAATTAGCTGCCAAAATCAGATCAAATTGTTCCTGTTGTATCCGCACTAATGTGATACAATGTTTACCTAGAAAACATCTTAGAGTAGCTTGGATCAAGCAAATATGAAAAATTAGGCACAGGAACAATCAGGTATCTTCAAATGTTTGAAAAAGATAATTACCAACGTGGGACACTGACAAGGATGTTGATGCAGCCATCAGAAAAGCTGGAACCAATTAAAATTCATTTATTCTTTGGCACCAAATATAGCTATCCATTCTGTGAAAAGCTTAGTTAGCCCTGTGAATATACAGTAGTTATAACACAAGTGGATGCCCATGTCGTGTCATTGTTTAATCATCTGGAATTTCATAATTAAAGTATACATACACGTTCCTTCTAAAACGAAAACCCTGTTTGCTTCTGTGTGTGGCCCCTTCAGCTGAATGTGCAGTTTTAAAGAGGAATTCAATTAAAGGGGCACTGTCTAAATTAACAGGAAAAGGGGCCATGGGTTTTTACGGCACCACAAATAGAAACTTACACAAATTTATATAAAACTATAAAAAAAATAATTTTGACAACACTAAACACAGGACCCTGCATTCACTATATCTGGTCTCCCACAGTACACATGTAGCACTACTCCCTTGGGAGCTGCTGATTATGTGCTGATTATCTCCGCCACTCGTCTGTCGGTAAGAGGGCTTCCTAGTTCCGTTCCCTGCAGCAGCAATGCTGCATGGGAGCGGAACCAGGGAGGGAAATTAAAGAAAAAAAAAAAAAACGTTGCACAAAACACAAACACATTTTATAATATATATATATATATATATATATATGTATATGTATATATGTATATATGTGTATATATATATATATACCTATATACACACACATATATATATATATATATATATATATATATATATATATATATATATATATATATAAATGATATTATTGATTCGATTATAATTCATGCGTTATATATATATATATATACACACACACATATATATATATATATATATATATATATATATATATATATATATAATATATAACGTATGAATTATAATCTAATCAATAATATAATTTTATTATATATATTATATATTCTATAATAAAATTAGATTATTGATTAGATTATAATTCATGCGTTTGTGTTTCAAATTTATCACATCTGGGATGTCTACTTGAGTCTTGTTTTGCTCAGGTTTAAGTCAGTAATTACTAAGAATTGTAGGCCTATAATACATAACGCCAAATTTCCATGAAAAAAATTGTGCCGCTTTTGGTACAGAATTCCTGACAGAATCATACCGCCAGGGAGGTTAAAGAGGGCCAGTAATTTTCATACTACTGTAATCTCGCTTTGTCTCACGAGATTACAGGCGCTCCCATTCACTTCTATACAGATCTCAGCAATTCTCAGAGAAAACAGTTCTCCTCTGATCACCCTGGGAGAACTGAAGTTCTCCACTTCATAAATAGGGTGCCAGAGGAGCTAATTTTCCCCGGAGAACTGCAGAGAAGCGAACAGAGAAAAAAATTCACCCTTTCATAAACGTACACCTATGCACAATAGGCTGGGACAACTTGAAAATGCTGAGTAATGCTAGTCACGGCTAGGCTGCTGTTTCACTTCACCCCTAGCTGTGAAGTATATTTGAATGAGCTTTCTGAGGTAAACTGTATCCTGAGGTAAACTGGACTGTACTACAGAACAACTTCAGGGCCCTTCCTGGCACCCCCTTTGTTCCTATTCTTCAGGGTCAACTACACGGCACCCCCTTTACTGATACACTCCTTGTGTGAACTAGCTCCATGATCCCCTGACCTTCCTGGAGTGGTCCCCTCTCCTGGGCAGACCCTTAGGCAGATCTCCTGGTACTGACGATACTGTTTGTCCCAAGATGGTTCTGTCAGAAGCTCCACTGGTCAGCACTCTGGATCTTCTGCAACTGGTTCACTAGGCTGACCGCCTGAACCACTTTCCTCACACCTTCAGGAGGACAGACAGCCATCCACCTCCTCCTGGGACTTTGCTCCTGCCAAAAGACACCCTGTCACATGCTTCCTCCAGATTTATTGCCCATCCCAGGATGCATTGCGGCAATGCCCGCCCACTGGGACAGCCATAAACCCTGGTGTGCTACTGGTCAGGTTTCCTCCACTGTCCAACAAACTCAGTTATTGAATATAGTGGGGAGACTCCCTTAGACCCAATAAATCACACCTGGAAACATGTGACAGACCAAACTAACAGATCAGACTCTCCTGAGAAGCAGAAAAGAGCCACCAAAATGCGTTTTCCTTGCACCTACCTAGGAGGGTGCTACACACAGAACATGGAAATGCAAATATTTTAGTAAATATAAAATGCTATATACCTTTTCTCATTATCAGTATATAGCAGTTTTGTGACTTCTATCAGTTAAACCTTGTAGGAGGAGTTTTCATACTGCACTGGTTGTCCTATCAGGATGCAGGACCCCTGACCCATTAGGTTCCACAGTGAGTATAACAAGCATGCTTTACTGCATATACTGTATAGACTGATTTTTACTGCTGTAGGTTTAGTAGCACTTTAAAAGAAAAACCATGTAAAAAAACATGAGAATTGGTCATATGCTAAAATGTTTGTTTACCTCTCTACACCATACTGCCATAAAAGTAGGATCCAGGATCTAACACTAACCTATCTAGCCCTGTAAAGAAGAAATCAGTATGCTTACCCTTTTTGAAGCTGATCCGAAAAATGACATAAATCTTTCCTGTAGTTAGTAGATGCGATATCTTTTGCGAAAAACCTATCAAAATACGCTTATTGCGATTTTTTTTTACCAAAAATATGTAGCAGAAAACAAATTGGCCTAAAATGTTAAAAAATTTTGATTTTTAATTTTTTTTTTTGAGAATGTTATATAGCAGAAAGTGAAAAACAATGTTTTTTTTTTTTTTGCAGAATTGTCGGGTGTTTTTTGTTTATAGCGCAAAAAATAAAAATCGCACAGGTGATCAAATACCACCAAAAGAAAGCTCTATTTGTGGGAAAAAAGGACATCAATTGTTTTGGGTACAGCGTTGCACGACCATGCAATTGTCCGTTAAAATAACGCAGTCCTGAATGGCAAAATATGGCCTGGTCATTAAAGCGGAGTTCCGGCCACAAAATCGACATAATCGATTTTGTGGCCATCCGCTTGCTTTTCCTCACCTGAAACAGAAATAGTTAGGATTTTTTTTTTTTTACTTACCTTGTAATTGTAGAGTGATATACTCACCTGTCTTCCACTTCCTCCCTCGGCGGCCGCGGCCCGTGCCGTCACTTCCGGTATGCAATGATTCCTGGGAGCTGAACGTCATCGCTCCCAAGAATCAATGCGACGGCACCGGCCCCGCTCGTCACTTCCGGTGCGACATGCCCAGAAGCTGTGGAGGAATGCGGCGCCGCACCGGAAGTGACGAGAGGGGCCGGTGCAGGCGCATTCTGGGAGAAGAAGACACAGAAGAGGACACAGAAGAGGATCGCGCTGGCTTCAGCTGCCCACAACAGAGATGGCAACGCTGGAGAAGAAATTTTAAAAGTGAGTATTTCTTCTTGCAGATAAGTGCGAACCAGGACAGATCAGAGGCTAGCCATTGTGGAATGTACTAGCCCTGACTGTCCCGGGGGGAATGTTCATTGAAATTTTTTTTTGTGGCCGGAATTCCGCTTTAAGGAGGAAAATCTTCCGGTCCAGAAGTGGTTAACCACTTGACCACCAGAGGATTTTGCTGTCTTCCGTCCAGGCCACTTTTTGCGATCCGGCGCTGTGCGACTTTAACTGACAATTGCGCGGTCGTGCGACGCCGTACCCAAACGAAATTTACGTCCTTTTTTTCCAACAAACAGAGCTTTCTTTTGGTGCTATTTGATCACCTGTGCGATTTTTACTTTTTGCGCTATAAACAAAAAAAGAGCGTTTATTTTGAAAAAATAACAATATTTTTAACATTATTTTATATGAAATTCCCCCCCAAAAAAATGTAAAAATCAATTTTTTTTTAAATTTTTGGCCAATTTGTTTTCTGCTACCTATGTTTGGTAAAAAAAATCGCAATAAGCGTATTTTGATTGCTTTGCGCAAAAGTTATTGCGTTTACTAACTAAGGGAAAGATTTCTGTCATTTTTGGTGTTTTTTTTTTAACGCGTAATGGCGGCGATCTGCGATTTTTTTGCGGGACTGCGACATTGCGGCGGACAGATCGGACCCTTGACTGACATTTTTGACACTTTTGGGGGTACCAGTGACATTACTGCAGTAATCAGTGCTATATATATGCACTGTTACTGTAAAAATGACACTGGCAGTGAAGGGGTTAATTTTATTGGAGAGGGAGGGGTTAATGTATGCCTGGTGCTTACTGACGTGTGGGGGGGGAGGTGACTGAGTGACAGAAGGACAGATCGGATGTCCAGCTATGCTGAACACTCCTATCTGTCAGTCCCTGTCACTATGGAGATCCGCCCGCTCTGTTTACACAGGCGGGCGGATCTCCTCACTAGATTCCCCGACGATCGGGGCAGAGCAGCGGCGATCGCCGCTGCTCCTCCCCTGGCCCGACTCCCGCTGTGAATGAAAACAGCGGGAGCGCGCCTTCGGCGGCGCGCGAGCGCCGCCTACAGGGGGAGGAGTCCAGCGACGTAGGTCTACGTCGCTGGACGGGAACGAGCCACTTTGCCACAGTACGCTCCATGTGAGCGGTCGGCAAGTGGTTAAAATACAAAAAAAAAACAAAAAAACAGTAAACTCTATTGGCTATACTGTCATTGCACATATTACCTGAATATTACCAGCATTAAATATTAAGAAAAAATATCAGAAAAGCCTTTTTTCTTAATTGTTTCTCTTTCAGCAGTTTAGTCGATGCCCCATACTTATGCTTATGCGGTAGTGCAATACATGTTTATTGTGCTATTATTACAGGCTCTGGATGGAATTGTGTTGCCAATTTAGGAATGGCCAGCAGAGTAGTGTTCATTTTTATGTCAATTTAGTTTTAGTTATAGTCTTTTGACTAAAATGTACTTTTAGTTTTAGTCTTATGACTAAAATGCCATATTAGTTTTGGTCGTATTTTAGTCATCTGAATTGTTTTCGTTTAATCGTATTTTAGTTGACTAAAATAAAGTTCATTTAGTAGATGAAAATATTTTAGTCGACTAAATTAACACTGCTTGGCACAGGAGTGCCATCCTTCTCCAGGACGCTTTTTACTACTCTATTTAATGATTCCTGGCCCCTGGTTTTGTGTGTGCTTTTGGGGTTGTCATGGCTTCCTGATGTACTCCAGTGGTCTGCATGTGTGACGAGGGGCTTACTGTGTGGATACATGTGGTGGGCTCTGTTGGCATTCCATATTATGTTTAGGTTGTTAAGTTGTGAACTTGTGATCCCTAAATGCTAATCTTCTAAAGAAGCAGTACTCCCTATCTGAGAAACATGCTGAGATTGCCATTTTTGAACAACTGTGGACTGCAAATTGAGGATTTTATATTTTGCCTGCCATTAATTAGAAACGGTTAATGTACAGTAATTCTGGGGAAGTAAAGTGTGAAGTGGTAAAAAAAAAACATTTTAGTATACGCACAATCCTCATTTTTTTTTTTTTTTTTTTTTTACATTGCTATTCTATTCATTTTGTTGAAATACATTTTCTAAAGTTTTATATAAGTTTTTGTTAGGGTCTGTGATGCTTTAAAAATCCATGATCCATTTTTCTTTTCCTGTTAACCACTTAAGGTCCGCCCTATAGCAGTTTTACTGCTACAGGGCGGCAGCTCTACGCCGGCTCTTCTGGGTAGCGGGCGCAAAAGCGCACTGCCAGTGGCTCGCTCCCACTGTGATTTTACACAGGAGGAGCTGATTGGTATGTATTGCGGACTCAATTCCACACCCGCTGATCGTTCGCAATAGAATCAAAACAGCGATCTGTCTATGTAAACAGGGTAGAACGCCGTTCTGTCAGGAGGGAAGGCATGGATCCTGTGTATCTGCAAAGCAGGGACATGGATCCATGCCTTCCACTAGTAAAAAAAACTCCCACAGTACGCAAAAACACAGGTTAAGAACACCCTTTGATCGTCCCTGATGTTAACCTCTTCCCAGCCAGTGCCATTAGTACAGTGACAGTGCATATTTTTTAGCTCTGATCCAGTGGCGACTGGTGAAGTTTTAAGATGGTGGGGTGAAAACCCCGCCCTTCCATTTTGACCCCTCCCATTTCCCAGAAGCCACACCCCTTATAGACTCCACCGATTTTGTCCCCTGTATTTTGCTTGCGTGAATAAACTCTCCCAATATATCACATATTAAGGGGTCCATCAGTACTAGTATATCCCATAATAGGGAGGAGGGGCCCTATTATAGGATATACTGTGAGAGACACCCTATTATAGGATACACTGACTGAGAATGGCACAAACCCCACAGTACAGACCCCCCCAGCACAAACCCCACAGTACAGGCCCCCCAGCACAAACCCCACAAGCACAAACCCCTCAAGCACAAACCCCCTAGCACAAACCCCACAGTATAGGCCCCCTAGCACAAACCCCACAGTACAGGCCCCCTAGCACAAACCCCACAGTACAGACCCCCTAGCACAAACCCCACAGTACAGGACCCCTAGCACAAACCCCACAGTACAGGCCCCCTAGCCCAAACCCCACAGTACAGGCCCCCTAGCCCAAACCCCACAGTACAGGCCCCCTAGCACAAACCCCACAGTACAGGCCCCCTAGCACAAACCCCACAGTACAGACCCCCTAGCACAAACCCCACAGTACAGGACCCCTAGCACAAACCCCACAGTACAGGCCCCCTAGCCCAAACCCCACAGTACAGGCCCCCTAGCCCAAACCCCACAGTACAGGCCCCCTAGCACAAACTCCACAGTACAGGCCCCCTAGCACAAACTCTGCAGTACAGGCCCCCTAGCACTAATACCACAGTACAGGCCCCCTAGCCCAAACCCCACAGTACAGGCCCCCTAGCCCAAACCCCACAGTACAGGCCCCCTAGCCCAAACCCCACAGTACAGGCCCCCTATCCCAAACCCCACAGTACAGGCCCCCTAGCACAAACTCCACAGTACAGGCCCACTAGCACAAACTCCACAGTACAGGCCCCCTAGCACAAACTCCACAGTACAGGCCCCCTAGCAAAAACTCTACAGTACAGGCCCCCTAGCACTAATACCACAGTACAGGCCCCCTAGCACAAACCAGACACTACAGGCCCCCTAGCACAAACCCCACAATACAGGCCCCCTAGCACAAACCCCACAGTACAGACCCCCTAGCACTAATCCCACAGTACAGACCCCCTAGCACAAACCCCACAGTACAGGTCCCCTAGCACAAACCCCACAGTACAGACCCCCTAGCACTAATCCAACAGTACAGGCCCCCTAGCACAAACCCCACAGTACAGGCCCCCTAGCATAAACCCCACAGTACAGACCCCCTAGCACTAATCCAACAGTACAGGCCCCCTAGCACAAACCCCACAGTACAGGCCCCCTAGCACAAACCCCACAGTACAGGCCCCCTAGCACAAACCCCACAGTACAGGCCCCCTAGCACTAATCCAACAGTACAGGCCCCCCTAGCACAAACCCCGCAGTACAGGCCCCCTAGCACAAACCCCAGAGTACAGACCCCCTAGCACTAATCCCACAGTACAGACCCCCTAGCACAAACCCAACAGTACAGGCCCGCCCCCTAGCACAAACCCCACAGTACAGACCCCCTAGCACAAATCCCACAGTACAAACCCCCTAGCACAAACCCCACAGTACAGACCCCTTAGCACTAATCCCACAGTACAGACCCCCCAGCACTAATCCAACAGTACAGACCCCCTAGCACAAACCCCATAGTACAGCCCCCCTAGCACAAACCCCACAGTACAGGCCCCCTTTCAATGCAGTGACCAGCGTACATGCCCCCTTTCAATGCAGTGACCAGTGTACATGCCCCCTTTCAATGCAGTGACCAGCGTACATGGTGCCCCCAATGCAGAGATCAGCGTGCGTGCCCCCAATGTAGTGACCAGCATACATGGTGCCCCCAATGCAGAGATCAGCGTGCATGCCCCCAATGTAGTGACCAGCATACGTGGTGCCCCCAAGGCAGAGATCAGCGTGCGTGCGTGCGTGCCCCCAATGTAGTGACCAGCATACATGCCCCCAATGCAAAGATGTGCGTGCCCCCAATGTACTGTAGTGACCAGCATACATGCCCCCAATGTAGTGACCAGCATATATGATGCCCCCAATGCAGAGATCAGCGTGCATGCCTACAATGTAGTGACCAGCATACATGGTGCCCCCAATGCAGAGATCAGCGTGTGTGCGTGCCCCCAATGTAGTGACCAGCATACACGATGCCACCAATGCAGAGATCAGCGTGCGTGCATGCCCCCAATGTAGTGACCAGCATACATGATGCCCCCAATGCAGAGATCAGCCTGCATGCGTGCCCCCAATGTAGTGACCAGCATACATGATGCCCCCAATGCAGAGATCAGCGTGCGCACGTGCCCCCAACGTAGTGACCAGCATACATGATGCCCCCAATGCAGAGATCAGCGTGCATGCCCCCAATGTGGTGACCAGCATACATGGTGCCCCCAATGCAGAGATCAGCGTGCGTGCGTGCCCCCAATGTAGTGACCAGCATACATGATGCCCCCAATGCAGAGATCAGCGTGCATGCGTGCCCCCAATGTAGTGGCCGGCATACATGATGCCCCCAATGCAGAGATCAGTGTGTGTGCATGCCCCCAATGTAGTGACCAGCATACATGATGCCCCCAATGCAGAGATCAGCGTGCGTGCCCCCAATGTAGTGACCAGCATACATGATGCCCCCAATGCAGAGATCAGCGTGCGTGCCCCCAATGCAGAGATCAGCATGCGTGCCCCCAATGTAGTGACCAGCATATGTGGTGCCCCCAATGCAGAGATCAGCGTGCGTGCCCCCAATGTAGTGACCAGCATACATGATGCCCCCAATGCAGAGATCAGCATGCGTGCCCCCAATGTAGTGACCAGCATACATAATGCTCCCAATGCAGAGATCAGCGTGCGTGCCCCCAATGTAGTGACCAGCATACATGGTGCCCCTAATGCAGAGATCAGCGTGCGTGCGTGCCCCCTTCAAAGCAGACATAGCTGAAAAAGCATAGCTGAACCTGCGATCTGTGCCTGTGTCACACAGTCCCCTCCCCCCACACACGTTAGTAAGCACCAGGCATACATTAACCCCTCCCTCTCCAATAAAGTTAACCCCTTCCCTGCCAGTGTCATTTTTACAGTAACAGTGCATATTTATAGCATTGATTACTGTAATAATGTCACTGGTACCCCCAAAAGTGTCAAAAATGTCAGTCAAGGGTTCGATCTGTCCGTCGCAATGTCGCAGTCCCACAAAAAAAATCGCAGATCGCCGCCAGATCGCCGCCATTACTAGTTAAAAAAAAAAAAACAATAAAAATGACATAAATTTCCCGTAGTTAGTAGCTGCGATAACTTTTGCGCAGACCAATCAAAACGCGCTTATTGCGATTTTTTTTTTACCAAAAATATGTAGAAGAAAACAAATTGGCCTAAAATTTTAAATATTTTGATTTTTAATTTTTTTTGGGGGGGAATTTCATATAAAAAAATGTGAAAAATATTGTTATTTTTTCAAAATTGTCGCTCTTTTTTTGTTTATAGCACAAAAAGTAAAAAATCGCACAGGTGATCAATTACCACCAAAAGAAAGCTCTGTTTGTGGGGGAAAAAAGGACATAAATGTAATTTGAGTACAGCATCGCACGACCACGCAATTGTCCGTTAAAGTAACGCAATGCCGAATCGCAAAATATGGCCTGGTCAGGAATGGGGTAAAATCTTCTGGTCTTAAAGCGGTTAAAAATACGCTCATTGAGAATTTTTTTGTCAAAGACATGTAGCTAAATACATTTTGGCCTAAATATATCACAAAATTTGAATATATTGGATATTTTTTAACTGTCAAAGTAGAAAAATATTGTTATTTTTTCAAAATTGTCGCATTTTTTATTAATATCGCAAAAAATGAAAATCACACAGGTGATCAAATACCACGAAAAGAAAGCTCTGTTTGTGGAAAAAAAAGGAAGTAATTTTTTTTTGGGTACGGCATTGCATGACCGCGCAATTGTCAGTTAAAGTCGCACAGTGCCGAATCGCAAAAAGTGGCCTGGACGTAGGATAGCAAAATCCTCCGGTGGTAAAGTGGTTAAAACCACTTTAACCACTTCTGGACCGGAAGGATTTGCCCCCTTAATGACCAGGCCATTTTTTGTGATTCGGCACTGCGTTATTTTAACGGACGATTTCGCGGTCGTGCGATGCTGTACCTAAATAAAATGTATGTCCTTTGTTTCCCACAAATAGAACTTTCTCTTGGTGGTATTCGATCACCTGTGCAATTTTTATTTTTTGCGCTATAAACAAAAAAAAAAAAAAAGAGCACCATTTCTGAAAAAAAAACAATATTTTTCACATTCTGCTATATAACATTCCCAACAAGAAAAAAATGTAAAAATCTAATTTTTTCATCCTTTTAGGCCAATTTGCATTCTGCTACATATTTTTGGTAAAAAAAAATCCCAATAAGCGTATTTTGATTGGTTTGTGCAAAAGTTATCGCGTCTACTAACTACGGCAAAGATTTATGTCATTTTTATTTATTTATTGCAATTTTTACCAGGACTGCGACATTGGGGCGGACAGATCGAACCCCTAACTGACATTTTTGACACTTTTGGGGGTACCAGTGACATTACTACAGTAATCGGTGCTAAAAATATGCACTGTTACTGTAATAATGACATTGGCAGGGAAGGAGTTAACCTAGTGGGTGATCAAAGGGTTAAGTGTGAGCCTAGGGGAGGGTTTTCTAACTGTGGGGGGGGATGAGCTTGTAAAATGATCATAGAGACCTGTGATCCTAAATAGGAGGAACACAGGAGCCCTGTGTTGATTGCTGACAGAACGGTCTGCTGTGTTTATAAGGCGCTCTGTGATCATTTTAGAGAGAATGGTCGGCTGTGTTTACAACAGCTGTCCATCCTTCTCTCTCAGCGGGGAACGATCGCGCTTGCCTGGTGGCAATCGCTGCTGCTGGCCCCATGCATTGGCATCCCCGTTGCCTAGTGGTGGTGGGAACGCGCGGTGTGCGCTCACCTCCTAGCACCAGCCACGCGACCGACGTAGGGCTACTTTGGTTGGCGCAGGAGAGGCAGCCTGCCACAGTAAATGTGCGGCGGGCGGTCTTAAAGTAGTTAACCTTCTGGGTACATAAGTATAGTCCTAGCAAGACTGTTAGCATAGCTTTAAAGCTGAGCTGTACATGTAAAAACGTTTGTTTAAATATATTCCTCAATAGCCACAAAGGATATAAATCCACTTTGTGAGCACAAAATGCCTATGCAAGCCCAGTTATTGCCTTGTAAAATAGCAGTTACATCATCACGGTACTGTACATAGCCTGAGCAGAGATCAGAGCTGTGGGAGGCGCCCATAGGCCACACTCACTACATGCTGCCTGCAGAAAACTATGGGAGGGGGCGGAGACAAGACCAGTCACCCTGCATAAGGAAATAGCACATCAGTTAGCGGTCTTTATTACAGGAAGCTTCACACTGGATTTCTAAACAGATCTGAATTACTGTATGGATGCTTCGCTTTACAACTCCATCATTTTTTTTCAATCGTAGGAACAAATCAATGTGTTTGGAGATTACTTTCAATGTCTTCATGTAGCAGAACTCCAGCCTTGTGATTGAAGATTAGCTGCCCAGCACTGTATCATAAGAAAAAGAGATAAACCCAGTGCTGTATCTTGGCCGAGGCCAACAAGGCTCAGGCCTAGGGCAGCACTTTGCAGAGGGGCAGCAAAAAATCTGATGGGGCTGCACTGATATGCTGCTGTGATGGGCACTGATATGTTGCACTGATGGGCACTAATAGACTGCACTGATGAGGCAAGGCTGATAAGCTGCACTGATAGGGCTGCACTGATAAGACAGCACTGATGGGCACTGATATGATGCACTGATAGGCTGCACTAATGGGCACTGAGAGGCTGCACTGGTGGCCACTGATGGGGCTGTACTGATGGCCACTGATGAGGCCGCACTGATATGCTGCACTGATGAGGCTGCATTGATGGGCAGGAATGAGGCTGCAC
>NC_138775.1:54413303-54458303 GCF_965119305.1 Pelophylax lessonae
CTGGGCAGGTGGGGCCCCCCGGGTAAGTGGGGCCCCAGGGCAACTTCCCAGCGTGCCCATTCGGTAAGATGCTCTGCGTGAACAAGGCTTATTATGGAAACTACTCATGAACGCACCTTTAAAAGCAAAAAAGGAAAGGTGCAAGACACTAATGCATTACCCCTTGTAAAAAAGATGTTTTATTAAAATGGAAGGAAGCCAATAAAATGCATACTAACAAAAGTTCCAAGATGTACAGCACGTAAATGGAAGGATAACATGAGGTAAAAAGAGCAAGTGCTTCTAAAACCTCACATGGAGAATGCTGATGCGTTTCAGGGGCGCAAAACCCCTCAGAGCTGTGCTGACCACCACCACCAAATGCCTTGTGCTTAAATACAGTAATGCATACCCAAATCTGCCCCCAACCAAACAGAAAAAGCGGAGCAATACAGGGGGAAAAAAAAGAACGATCACCCCTATGTACGTTTATATGTGTTTATGGACAAATATGTGGCAATCAATGGGGAGAGGTTACCTGTCACAATGTCTTGCAGGCTAGACACTGCAGAGAGCCTGGGCAACTGGGACTCATCTGTGTTGGGTGTCCATGTAACGCCGGTACATGAATCGGCGGGGAATCAGCTGGCTCTGAAATGCAAGCCGCCTGCACCCATAAGCCGCAAGTGACACCGCACTCTCAGAGAAGAGCGTTCTCCATGTGAGGTTTTAGAAGCACTTGCACTTTCTACCTCGTAATTTTGTGAGTTTGCATTTTATTGGCTTCCTTCCATTTTAATAAATAACTTTTTATTTGGGTAATGCACTTTTTGTTTTTGTAGTTCGACACTGGATACCCCTATCTTAGGAGGGCTGCATGCACCAGGCATAGAACCAAGTATGAATGTGTCGCTGGTTTGGCCATCCCTCTGTTGAGGACCATTGAGCGCTGGATGTGTTTGGCTGTTTTTTCTTGATGAACACACCTTCAGCCTGCTGATAGGACAATTGGGGGTCATTCACATGGGCGCAGAGGCCTTCAGCATTCAAGAGCTGTGTACTGTAGAGCTGTGTGCAGGCAACCTATGTCAGGCAATGAAGATGCAGTGTTGGACAGGCATACAGGGACGAGTGTTTGACCCACTGTCTCTGTTCTAGGCCCAAGGCATGTCCATGCAGGCCTCTCAAATTAAGATGTGCATGGGCATAGTTGGGATATAGCGGTCAACTGCAGGAACCACAGTAGAGAACCAGGTATCCAACAGGCTCAGATGTGGGCTGGATGCTAAGGATATTTTAGCAGGCTTGGATATGAAGTTTTTTTGGGGGAGCTCTTCACTTTTTAAATTTATGGTTCAATGCATTTTCTAGAGCTCAGTGGTGGAGGCAGCAAGAAAGGTATTAATTGCATGCTCTGCGGGGAGAACCTCTTTTGAACCTATAAAAATAGGGACAGAAATGCTTTAGTAAATATATGAAGTTCCCAATATTTTATACAGTATATTATTCTATCAGTCAAAATCGTGATAGCAAAATCTTAGAAAAAGTCTGCAGTCAGCCTTGAACTAATAAGCTAAATGAACAGGATAATGATCAATGGCAAGCTCTCAAGTATTTTATTAGATAAGCAAGCTTTATTTGAGAAAGCATGAGACCTTTGGATCTGGTACTGCAAACAGACTTGACAGAAACCCCATGTGTGTTTTTCTTTTTTTTTTTCTTTTTATTTTAGTTTTCTCCATTTTTTTTATTGTTCCTTCTACGTGGATTTATACCTTGCTATATGTCAAGGTGCGAGAGAACAACCTCAGATATGCTACCAATATTAGTAGCTGCAAACTTATCCAAAGCCCAATTTTTTTTTTTTTAATACAACTGTAGTTTTGGATAGAGTAGGGAACGTTAAGAACCCCTGTAGGGATTTTATTGCTTTCTATGCCCCAGTGGGGATATTTTCCTTCATGTAGAGTACTGTAGAACAGTTACAGTGTCGGTGTACATGGTGTACCCTCATCTCTAAGTGTAGAGGTCCGCCATAAGCTTGAGTATTCCCCCACTAAACCTTGTCCCAAGGCATTGGTGAAGATGGCACAAATTAAAGTTACCCCGTGTGTGTGCAAGGTGATCCTGTAACCAAATGCCTAACGTAGCCCAGAAGAACCCACGTGGGGTAGGCCTTCCATGTGACCCAGTACTTGGTGCCCATCTAGTTATTGGTAGAAAAAAATGGAGGATGTGACAGACAAACACAGAACCACCCCACAGATGTCATGTGCATCTCTGCCCCTTTGTATACCTGAAGCTGCGTGGCAGGGAATCCCTTGTCTACAGCTCACTGATTTGGCCTTGACAACAGCCTTCTGGGTTTAGACCAAGCTAGGAGCTAGGGTAGAACCCAAACTCTACCTTAGTTGTCACTAGAACTTACTGTCAATTTTAGTGACTACTGTACAGTTTTGATTTTTTCTGGATTACTTTCAGTCCCGTGACAGGGGACAACAGGATACATTGAAGGTAGAATTTTGCCAATGGGAACACAGGCAACAATAAAAACTTGACAGAGATTCTAACCCATCCCTACTCTATTTAAAATGTAAAAAATAAATATTTTTATCTTTAGTTCCCATTTACAGAAAGAAAACCTTTTACAAACATTGTAAATTTGGATATCTTATGTAGCGGTGAACTTCATGTATTCTTTATGATTGTGCTAGGACAGATTACAAATAGAGCTAATTTTATATGTCCGTTGGTTATTTTGAAAAACACAACATCCAATCTTTGCTCAGCTAGTTCTTACAAAACCCTAAAATAATTTTATCGTAATATTTATCAGTAAGTCGATGGTCGTGTCACCCAATATTCACCAAACGTATGCCTAAAATTCTTTGTAAAACTCTTAAGAGGTATATTTGTAAAGCAGTAAATATGACATTCACCGCAACATTCACTGCAGGTCAATCAGTCCACACATGTGCTAAGAGTGCAGTAATTGTTTGGTGAAAGTTGCATTCACTGTTTTATACATATACCCCAATGTGTTGAGTTACTTTAGTGGTAATTCACATAAGATGCACCCAGTAAAATTCACATTCCCTAATATTCCACAACATCTGTTCTTTAATAGAAAAGGGTACTTTATTGTAATGTTCATTCTATAAAAGAAAAAGGCGGCACTGAAATTAACCTTATTGGTTCTCCTGAAATGTACTATGGAGTAATTTGTCCTCACAGTCTACAGCAGAAAAACTTTCACTTTTATTTCAGTAGCTAAGCTCATTCTGTTCCCCACTCCCAGCAGGGAATTGGCAACTTTCCAGGGTTCTAAACTCTAACATAAACACAGAGAGGAACACAAGAAGAGGGGAGAGATCAGAGTTCTGAGACCTATCCTGATCCTGAACAACTTCATTGCATCTCTTGTGAACTTTGGGGATGAATTGTTCCACAGTACCTGATACTAGAGGTCTGTAAAGGCTTGTTTAAAGGCTAATTTGCTGCTTGTTAAGAATATGTAAATGTTTAAAAGTCTATAGCCTGGCCACGGTGCACTTTGATTAAAGACCAGAGCAGCCCTTGTTATGGGACTTAATAACCCTTTCCACAGGGGATCACTTGATCACATCTAAACAATATATCTACTTTAAAATGTTGCCTTCCCTTTGTGCCACATACATTTTAGCAAGAAATCACATTAATACCTTTTTTTTGTGACTGTGGAGCCTTGGCTTCTCTGTGTAATACAGGGAGCCTCCAATGGGGATTACGTATTGTGTGTGGGGGTAGAGTGTGAATCAACACACACCCTAAGGCCCCTTTCACATGGGCTTTCCGATCCGATCCGCCTGTCAGTTTTTCAGGCGGACCAGATCGGATGCTCCATGCAGCCCCATGGAGTGGCGGATGTCAGCGGAGTCTCCGCTGACACCCACTGCTATCCGATCTGATCCTGTCCGTGAAATCCGGACGGATGGAAACCCTATTTTCCATCCGTCTGGAGGATCGGATAGGATCGGATGAGAACGGACAGGTGGACCATTCTTATCCAATCTCCCATAGAGGACAGCGGGGATCTGACAGCTCCATCTCTGCACACTGCCTGCTTAGCGAGCAAAACGGACTCCGTCGGGCGCACCGACTGTGTGAAAGGAGCCTAAGGTAGTACCATCCCTTGAGAGACAATTATAGAAATCTAAGTGAGGTTTGGGACTTCTCATGTACTTCCTTATGTTAATAACCACTGAGCCAACACGTTATATAAAATCATTTGTACATAACTTTATGTAGAACATAATACTAGAACATTATTAAATTTTAAAAGAAAGTGGTTTGTTTCATAAAAACAGGTTAACAAACTGTTTGTCCAGGGTGATGTTATCCTGGATTCAAGATCCGTTTTTGTGTCTTTTAGCCAACGCGTTTTGCGGGCTGACCCACTTCGTCAGGGCCTTTAGATCCTGTCAAGTACTGTAACAACATGTACAAGATATGACAATCAATGTTGTATGTAGCAAAATCACAAATTAATTTCTCTACACACAGCATCTTCTGTTATCAGAAAAAATATACATATATTTTCTACATTTATTGCGACACTCCACATAGCAGGATATTTGACGGTATAAATCATTATATTTTAAAAAGGTCTATATCGCAACATTACCTGTACAGTATTCCATCAGAGAGTGGTGGCAAGTAGTCTGGGGAGCCCGTGGGGAATGTCTCCAAAACCACAAAAAGAAACACCCACATAGGAGCAAGGGCGATGCCAAATATCTGAATGTTGGAACTATATACTGTAGTGGTATAGTGCACCACAGGGGGCACAGAGAGAAAAGTCCCAAACCTCACTTAGATTTCTACAATTGGGATTAACCACTTGCCGACCGAGTACGGTAGTACTACTGCGGCAAAGTGGTTCGTTATCGTCTGACGACGTAGTATTAACGTCGTCAGACACTCCCCCTTCTGGGCGGCGCTTGCGCGCCGCCGGAGGCTCGCTCCTGCTGTTTTCATTCACAGCGGGAGTCGGGCCAGGGGAGGAGCAGCGGCGATCGCCGGGGATCTAGTGTGGAGATCCGCCCGCCTGTGTAAACACAAGCGGGCGGATCTCCATAGTGACAGGGAGTGACAGATTGGACTGTTCAGCATAGCTGGACATCCGATCTGTCCATGACTCACTCAGTCCCCTCCCCCCCTACACGTCAGTAAGCACCAGGCATACATTAACCCCTCCCTCTCCAATAAAATTAACCCCTTCCCTGCCAGTGTCATTTTTACAGTAACAGTGCATATATATAGCACTGATTACTGCAGTAATGTCACTGGTACCCCCAAAAGTGTCAAAAATGTCAGTCAAGGGTCCGATCTGTCCGCCGCAATGTCGCAGTCCCACAAAAAAAATCGCAGATCGCCGCCATTACGCGTTAAAAAAAAAAAACACCAAAAATGACAGAAATCTTTCCCTTTGTTAGTAAACGCAATAACTTTTGCGCAAACCAATCAAAATACGCTTATTGCAATTTTTTTTTACCAAACATAGGTAGCAGAAAACAAATTGGCCAAAAATGTTTTAAAAAATTGGTTTTTACATCTTTTTTGGGGGGAATTTCATATAAAAAAATGTTAAAAATATTGTTATTTTTTCAAAATAAACGCTCTTTTTTTGTTTATAGCGCAAAAAGTAAAAATCGCACAGGTGATCAAATACCACCAAAAGAAAGCTCTGTTTGTGGGAAAAAAAGGACGTAAATTTCGTTTGGGTACGGCGTCGCACGACCGCGCAATTGTCAGTTGAAGTCGCACAGCGCCGAATCGCAAAAAGTGGCCTGGACGGAAGACAGCAAAATCCTCCGGTGGTAAAGTGGTTAATCAAGTGATGTCATTTTCCGGCATCCACTGCTCTAGATGTTGTCAGGGGGATAAAGAGTTCCCTCCCATCCATCCTGGCCACCCATCTAAACAACGGAGTAAGAGCTTAGCGGTCATGTGACCACATGGAAAACTAGATAAATTATAATTAGAGTGTGAGTTATGCTAAAATGTACGCAATTTAATGGGGTGCAATGGGGAGACAATATTTTAGAGTAGCTTTACTGTTTAGCCTTTTCTTCTACTTTCATAGTGCTTTACACATAAATATCAGATGTTTGCCATTCGCTTGCAAAAAATTATATAAAACAAATGTTTGTTCCATTCTGTGAAGTGCGCTAATAAGTTTTAAGCATAAACTAATTATAACTTGAGGTGACAGTGCTAATTTTTATTTGTGCGACTCTTGGCAAAATCACATAATAAGCAAAACAGTTCAATTGTTTTATGAATATAAATAAGTAAACACCGCCAAAACAATAATAAAAAATAATGACAGAAGCAGCTATTATCTACAGTACAAAGAGTTTTTCATTGCATAAGAAATTAAAATCTTGGTTATGTGAATGATCACAGTATACCTTATGATGTGAATATTCCTAAGTAGGCAAAAAGACTGAGGTTCCTATAATCTTGGTAATTTTCATCAGAGGCATTCTAAAATGGTTTAATGCCAAAAGGTCAGAACTGAAAACAAATTAGTCTTTTAAAATATAGCCTTTGAAAAGAAGATTCTTAGAAAAATTTAGGAACATTTTTGTTTTGAAAAAAAAAAGTACATCATGAAAGAGTCAAATATATAATAAATTCAGTGTTGTCTAAAGCCCAAATACCTATTAATTTTGTGGATGGAATAGAGAATGATTAAAATGGCTTTTTTCTTTTTCTTTTTTTTGTTTCACTTTCTGTCCCAGAGACACAACAGGAATTAGGAAAACTAAGTAAGAAGAAGTCTCAAAGTGAGGCAAAATCCCCATGTAAGTCTGTCCTCCCAGTTCACAGACTTACATGGGGCCTCTCATTCAGAAGTTTTGCAGGGACAGTAAGCCAAAGCACCACCATGTCCCACTGGTTTCCAGTACATTTACTTGGGGTTTCTCTTAGAAGGCCCTATGCCCAGATAGGAGCACTATACACTGAGGTTGATTTACTAAAACTGGAGCATGCAAAACCTGGTGCAGCTCTGCATGGTAGCCAATCAGCCTCTAACTTCAACTTGTTCAATTGAGCTTTCACAATAAAAACCTGAAAGCTGATTGGTTTCTATGCAGAGCCGCACCTGATTTTGCTCTTTCTAGTTTTAGTAAATCAACCTCTAAGTGACTGATACAAGCTGAAGGAGAGGGGATACAAATAAGATTTAAAGATTAAGTTCACTTTTGGAACATGTTACATGTTCCATCCGTATGTAGGATGGAACATTTAACATGTTCCAGCTCTTGCCCCCTCTCCCCCAATCCCCCTTCCCCCTGTGGCATAAAATGGGGATTCTTCTCCCCACACCGACTGTTAATTTTTAAAAACAGCCTCATCATCCATTCACAGATACATGTGAATGAATAAACCACAAGTACCATTGGCCACCAATGATGGTGCACAACATACAATTTTCATATGGTCATAACTACAGCTGTGGTCAGTGTGACACTGGTGACTAGTGGTTGGGGCACTGTGGAAGCACTTGGTCACTGCATCTGGCTGACCCATGTAATTGATCACTACCACTCCAATTCCCATACTGACTGCTCAGGGGTTTCAGGCTCCATTGCATAAACTAATCAAATGTAGTACATATCTTGGAGCAAAATGCTATACACACTTTTAAGGTACGTCCCAAACTGTTGGTATTAGTAGCTGGAAATAAACAGTTACAGTCCAAAACTTTGGTTCATGGTATTATAATAAACTGTGAGCTGCGTCTTGCAGTGCCTTTATATTCTCTCAAAGTCATTGTTGCAGTTTTCCCTTTTTCTGGCCATGAACCTTCAGGAAGAATAAACACAATGTCCCCATCTTGACCTCTGTCTTTTCTGATCCAAAAATCCATAAGACATTTCTCTAAGGTTCCTCCTTCCCCATATCTGGGGCTCTCTCTCACTCCAGGGAGTCCACATCTGGGAGTGGGAAAAACTTACTAAAGAGGAGTATGGGGTTGTGGAAAAAATTATACTCACCTAAGTGGATGCATCATTGGGCCAAAGCTGCATCTGTTCCCTGCAGCTTCTAAGATGTAGAAATGAGAAATGAAGGACTGCCGATCACTCGGTTCTCAGTCTTCAGTCTGCAGTGTGCCGGCGAGTGTCAGTCACTGGCTCTTTGCTATGCCCCTCTAGTACTCACTGGAGCACTGGGCTGTGGAGGGGAGGGAGTGGCTGGCTCAGTCTTCTAGCAGTTCGCTGACAGGCTAAACCAGCTGCTGGTCCAGGCATCTGGGTGGATCCTGACTGTAAAGTGATTGATCCAGATCCTGGCACTGTGATGTCAGCTCACAGCAGACTTTAGCTGAAAATGGGTCACAGGGTGCAGAACAAATTGCACTCCTGTGATCCATAAGGGAAGTAGGGCCAAAAGAGCTTTGGCCCTATTTCTCCTTAGGGCAATAATTTCCTCTTACATGTTGGATTCCCTATCACTTTGTGTACTAGTGAAAATGGTCACCAGAACAAAAAGATAGTATTAATTTTCCCCAACCCAATTTTGCCACAACCAAATGTCCATGATTTAATCAGCCTCACCCCCAGTTGCAGACTTGCCAGGGCGAATTGACAGTATCAATGCAAAAGTCCACTTTACCTTGCCTGTGCTCCCTCGCTGCTCCTTTCTTCATCACAGCCAACATTGAAATCAGCAGTGTCACTGACCCTGGGTAGTGATGACATGAGTTCCTTGGTCATGTGACAGTGCTTCAGCTTACTGATTGGCATGGCAAGGTGACAAAGTCTTTTATCAATATCAGTTACTAGCTACCTATAATATATATTAACGCTAAACTCAAAGAAGCAAATCTTGTCTAAATATAAAAGGCATGTGCATTCTTACTTGAATCTTGGTGTGCTTTGTGTATTTCTTCCAGATCTGTGCTGTAGTCTAGTTTGAAATGTTACCTATTTGCAGGAACTTCATAATAAAGACCAGCCACTGCTGCTCTCTCTCCTTGTGCAGGGTGACTGGTCTTGTCTCCACCCCTTCCAGTAGTTTTCTGCAGGCAGCCTTTAGTGAGTGGAGGCTGCTGGGTTCCTCCCACAGCTCTGTTCTATACACAGGTTAGATGCAGCACAGTGATGTTGTAGCTACTACTTTTGCAAGCTAATAACTGTATTTGCTAAGGCATTTGGTACACACTAAGATGGTCTATATATTTTCTGGTTAATGAGAAATATACTTAAAGTTTTTGTGCCCAGAGATTAGCTTTAAATATAATAAAGCTTTAAAAAGGCTGTGAAAAGTGTGTAAGTGAAATCACTTTGTAACTTGTTTACAAGCCCTTTATCCACTAATCTTACTTTTTTATTACTATACCTATACAAAAGGGAAATAATACAGAATACAAATGTTATTTCTTTTCAATCATTAATACTGTATTTTTTGATTGTGGTTAAAATAGTACTGAAAATCAGACTGGAATAACTTTCAATGATTTTAGCACTGCTTTTCTTTAAATAAGCAAACTGCACATTGCCATGGGCCACATGAATATTGAAATAATGTTTCACAGCTTTCACATATACAATTACCCCAGAGTGAGTCAGGTGTGATTATGGTAATTCTGATTATTATTATATAATGTATTTTCCCCGTTGAGTGCAGGCGCGTTTTTTTAGCTGTGCTGTACAGTGATTTTTTTATTCAATTAAGCCGCGTATTAGCATTTCTTAGCCATTCTAATATTTGCCTCAGAAAGGCTGGTTTTGAATAAGATATGTTATGACACACATTAATCCATATTTGCTGAACTCAATGCCTGAAATAATGCTTTGGTTGTTGCATAACAAACATATATTAGTATATTTTACAGTTTTAGATTTCTTAAAGTGCAATGGTAATGTAATGGGCTATATTCATAGGGAAATACAATAGGATCAAAACCAACTTTTTGCACACCATACTCGCCTTGGGGTGATAAGCTCTGCACCACCGTAATTTTTTGCATGGGGCTCCCCAGTGTTCCTGCTTCTCTAAGGGTGAAACATTGGAACAACATCCTCCCCTTGGAAACTCTCGGCAAGGTTCTTCCTGGCCAAATCAGATTACAGCTCCACTATCAAGCCCACACTCATCACTGGTATCTGTCCCCTTTTTCCTGATCTAGAGAACTCTCATCTGAAACTATAACAACAGTCCAGGTCGGAATTGCCTATTAACAAGATAAACACTCTACTGTACATTTCCAACATCTACATGTGGGAAGGTGCAGCAGCTTTAAACACACATAGTTCAGTTGCAGAGAACAGAATTTATATTAATGTAGAATCCAATCATTCATAAAAAATCAGTTGGGAAAGCACCCCACTGGGAACACTCAAGGTATATAACAGCAGTGTGTAATGAAGCAGTTCCCAGATGTGTGGACAGCGTCTGCCTTAAGGGGCGGAATGCGGCCTGACCGGTCTGTACCCAAATGGGGAGGTCTCCAAGAAGGATGGCGTCTGGGGCAGACTGGCCATTTTCAGCCCAGGGGGCAAGTACAAACCAGAAGCCCATGGTGCAGCGACTCGGCCGTGCCCCGACTCGGCCCTCCTCCCACTCTCCCTCTTCTCGGGCCTCCTCCTGACCCCCATTCCATGCTGAAGCTCCGCTCCAGGTGCTCTTTACTCACCAGCCGAATCCCGGATCCAAACCTGGCCAGCGGAGACTGGTTGGGGGAAGCTGGGACAGCTCGGTTGGAGCTGGCTGGGGGAGGAGAGTCTCCAGTGGGGCATGGAACCGGCCTCTGCTCAGACACAGTTCACACCATCCATGCTTCGGGAGAGGCCTGTGCCCTGTCCTTGTAGGTCAGTAGGTCAGCTGTGGGGACTTTTTACTTCCCTTCATCAGGAATCTTTTAGGCATGTCTGTGGCAGAAGCAGTGCAGCCTTTTTACGGGGCATCAGAGTGGCGCGGGGGGCAATTGCCCCCCTGCCCCCTGGCCCAGTCCTCCCCTGGATGGCGTATTCCTATCCTTTCCCTATTCATCTGGAACCTTTCCCTGCCACTAATCTCTGTCCCTGTCAGATAGGTGACCTGTTCCTACAGTACTCATATGCAAAATGCGTGCCAAGCCCTTGAGCCAGGGTATTAAATAGACTCGGCCTGACCTAAGATGCCAGCCACAGTCTCATGGGATGGCAGCATCCAACCAGTTAGCTCCCCCAGTGACCCAGGAAACCATAGAGGAACCATGTTCCTCTTGACTTCCTGTCCCCCTGAAATGCTGTTGCGGTTGAGCACCACCTGTAGAGGAGAAAGTAGACTGTACCTGCCTACATACAGAGGCATCTGTTACCTTTCAGTTTTTTCTCAGGCACACACTCTCATAAAGTTCCAAACAGCTAAGCTCCTTTGGAAAGACCCATGTCCACACATTGCATAAACTTTCTTATGCATATTCGTCCCAACAAGGGTGCCAAGACGTCCCTACTTTCCAATAGGGAGAAGTCTAAACGCTCAACTCCAAAGTAGGGCACCCAGCCCCAATCCCTGTGCACTCTCATATTTTATTCAGTGTAGGCCCTAGACAAGGATTGTCCATCTGCTGCTCTGCTGTCTACCAAAAAGCCCAGTCACTTCACCTCCAGTGCTTATATACCCTGGGTATGTAGTATATACTAATGTTTTTATATTAGTTTATACTAATAGGTGGTGGTTACCAAGCAACCTTAAGGTGGACCTTATATTTCACTACACAACTCCAGATGCCTTTTTTCTAGTTTAGGGTAGAGTAAGGACGAGATACCATCCTAGCACATATATAGCAAGGAAACAAATAAAAGAAAGTATGCCTGGGAGTGTGCAGCGCATGTGCTCTCACCACTAATTTAAATATACATCCGCTCGGCCCACCTGTTGAGAGTCCGCATATTTGCGTGCACCAGGCGCAAAGAGGTTAAGGTCTATGAGGGGGCAGTCTTTTTATTCAGTTCTAGTTATTTGTAGGGCTAATAAGCAGGTTATTGTCAAAAGGCATGGGAAGCCACACACCGCATTGGGGGACATACCAATGCCGAATTAAAAAAATAAAAAAGCAAGAACTCTTCCTCATACAGAATTGTCAGCTGTTCCTAAAAATTCGAAATCACTCTTACAAGATGGCTGCTGTGAACCCACTCTGTTATAGAAAAGGTGCTGGGTTATCCATTTCTTTGACTCAGCTGACCAGGGGGCAAAGGCCATGCAATGCATTATAAGTTGTTCTCTATCTCTGGTGGAAACCTACAGCTTGAAGGGCAAAAGGGCATGATTTGCAAATTTCAGAAACCCTTGTGATTCATCATAAACACATTCTAGCGGCAAACCTGAACTTCATCGCTAGTTGGAATCTTTGTCAGGTTTTTAATTGCTATACGTATATACAGTGGTCATTCTATAGGTATTAGTGCATTTGCAACAAGAACAATTGCATACTGTCCATGAAACTTTTGAGTACTGCTTGGGCCTTGAAGAAGGGGGCACAACTAGTCCTGAGAATTTGGATGTTAGTGCAAATAAAAAAAAGTATCATAGAAAGAACTCAATTGTTCTTATCTCTTTATATAGATAATGCAGTTTTGAATCTTGCAGAGAAATATTTCAATCCATCTATGCAGCAGCCCCCTTCAGCCCCCCTAATACTTATCTGAGCCCGTCTTTATGCAGCGATGTGGCAGGAGTGCCTAAGCTGCCTGGGATTCCCCTCCTCATCGGCTGAGACAGCAGTACGGCGCAGTTGGCTCACGCTGCTGTCAATCAAAATCATTGAGTCAATCAGGAGATAGAAGGGGAGGGGCCGAGTCACGGCTCTGTGTCAGGAAGCTGTGACTCGGCTCAGGTGTCCCCATAGCAGGCTGCTTGCTGTGGAGGCACTGAACAGGAGGGAGGAGCCAGGAGAGCCAGCACAGGACCTGAGAAGAGGAGGATCCAGGCTGCTCTGTGCAAAACCAACTGCATAGAGCAGGTAAGTATAACATGATTGTTATTGAAAAAAAAAAACGAGACTTTACAATCACTTTAAGAGTCAAGAGTACAGGAAAATTCAGGACTTGTATACAGAAGGTTGCATGAGGCATGTTTGTTTGTTGTTCCAAAAGGAAATTCCTAGAGTAAGCTTATCCCAGCAGAGGGCACTGTCTTAAGCCAGCCACTTTGCAGAGTGTTTCTTGGTGTTACAGCACAATGGCTTGTAGTCTACAACCCAACTGTAGGCCTACAAACCCCTCATTCATCCGAAGTCTATAGCGACTTTGCATAAAAAAAACATAAAAAGGGAACACCATTAAGAGACTTCAATAGATGATTTTCATCATGCTATTATACCTTTGCTAATATCAAATATCTATTTATTTTTTTTGGCTTTGGGATCTGCAACTTCTTCCTTTTATGCTGTCCTGTTCCAGGATTTCCTGGCCAACGCCCTCCTTAGAAGGAAGCTGTCCCTATCTCTAGGCCTAGCTTTTCCGACCATATAAAATGGCGGCCTGTTTCTATATCCACACCCAACACTGCGGGCATGCCGAAGTGACTCCGAGGGTGCTATTTATAACAGCTCTATGTCAAAGATGGTTGCCCAAGTCTCACAGAAATTCATTGCCTATATTAAGTATTAGCTTCACTAGGATTGCCACCCAAAGTTCACGACAGAAAACATAGCAGTTCTCTGCTAGGCTCCTTGTCGCATCAGTTGTGAACAGCAATCAATTGACCACTTTGTTTACAACCAACAACTAGACGAGAGAGTGACTGAATGATTATCAGATCGCTTCATTAACCCCCCCCCCCCCCCCCACACACACACACACACACAGCTGTCCTGACATAGCAAAAGCTCTGCAGCTATTGCCAAACAATATTATTGTAGCACCCTCCTAGGTAGGTGATAGTGAGAGAAGTATAGTTTTGAGCTCTGTCTGTTTATCAGAGGGGCTGCAAGTAAATCTATATTGTTCTCTGCCTACCAGACCAGAGAGCAGGATCTGTTAGTGAGGTCTGGTCATTGTGTTCAGTATGCGAGAGTCTTTCACGCTGGTCCAATGGGGAAGCATGTTGGACAGTGGGAGGACACCTGAGGAATGGGTGCATTGGCTTTTGATACAGTCCTGATGATTGGCAGAGGGCAGGTCGCCTTGGTGCATTCTGGGATACTATATAAAAGCCAGATGTGCTGAGGGGTCTTTCGTTGAAGAGTGGAGTCTCGGAAGGAGGGGGTGGCTGCCTCCTCCTCTGTAGAGGTGCCATGTGGACGCTAGAGGTTGTCCTGAGGGCCAGAGGAGTGGTTGAAGGAGCTGAACCCAGAGGTCCAGGGAAGCTGACTGAGAGGGGAGACACTGGAGACCCTGTGACTGCAGTGTTGTGAGTACAGGGACTCGTGTCAAGGGGCCTGACCTGAGGAGGGCCACCCCTGCTTATAGCCAGAGGATGGGTGTAAGCAGAGAGAGAGGATACTAAGGAGACTGTCCTGAAGATAAGAGATTGTCTACCAAGTCGTCCTGAAGGAACCAAGAGACTTAATTCCTATTCATCCAAAGTGGTGGGATGAATTAACAACCTGGCTGTTCCACATCTAAAAGCAAAGTAGAGAAGATAGAAGTCCTCAAATACTGTGAATAGTTATTTGGAGTACAAAAAAAAAGGGAAAAATAACTGCGCTAAAGGTGAATATTAAATTGTAGCAGCAACTTCAAGTGTGACCACACCCTTAAACCAATACATAAAAATAAGTCGCGCTAAGTGATATGAAACAAATCAATGTCCAAAGTAAATCAAGTCCTGGTGTAATACAGTAAAAGTATTCAAAAATGATGTGAATAATTGTGATCTGCACTCTAGGAATCCAGAATCCCTTAGGTAATGCGCTTACCAGATAAACAATAAGTGATTGCAGAAATGAGTCGCAAAGTTGACTTGATTGTAGAGAAACGTGTGTTGAACTCCCAAGAAATGATGTCATAGGGTCATGGAAAAGAGGAAAAACGCCATAGCATAATACCGTAACAATGTGTGTTGTTACTTAAACACCCTATAAGTGCACACATACAAGGTGTATATATCCGTCACCAGTTGTGAAACTGCTTACCAGAGGTATACTTGTGTGCAAACATGAATGACACTTCCCAAAGTAGTAGACAGAGAAGACAATTGAGAAAAAAAGGGAGGGGGGAACCACCACCGATTTGTGAGCCTCTTACCAGATTGAGGATGATAAAGGCAGAGATAAAGAAAATCCCAAACACGACAGGACTGCCAACACTGACAAGTTGGGCCCCTTACCAGACCAAGATAGTAATTTGCTCAGAATATGGAATCAGGCCAGATCCGATCCACCAACATTCACCGCCGATAGCAGGTAATCTCATATAGCAGGGTCAAGTTGGATGAGCCAAAGCCAATCCCAAATGCAAGGAAAAACGCCAATAGTGTAATAACGTAACAACTAATTTAATGAATTAAAAGAGATACACTTACATTCCATTAAAATCACAGAGCATGTAAAGCCGCCGGCCGGACGGCACAGCACATCCGCTCACTTGGAACGCTTCCAGGGATGACGTCAGCACGCCGTGACCTAACGACGTTTCGTCCTAGAAGACGTTTTCACCTTTAGTGGGGGAGGCGGTTGACAGACCACACCATAACCCCCCCGGACCACACCGGCCACCATACTTTTTAAGAAGCAATGGGCTTGAGTCTCAAGGACATTGTAAGGAAATTTAGAATAGATGCTTTCCTTTCCTACAGAGGAACATTTGAACTCTCCCCCCGGTCGCCGGCTCACTCACTCTGCCAGGACATGTGGAGGAAGGACAGGCAGCAGCAGCGGGGGCGGCGGCTTCTTCATATTCCCTCAGTCTCCTGCGTCTCCTCCCTCCTCCTCCATGGCCAATGGCATGGCTTCTCCTTTTCGGACAATCGGAAAACGGGTCTCAGGACCCGCTTCCTGATATGCTGGGAGGAGAATCAATGTGATAATAGTAAATATTAATTCACTAATGTCACACAACTGGGTGGGCTCTGTGCCCCGAGCCCACCCTTTTTTGAAGCCTATTAGAACCTCTGGCTCTAATCACGTGCTTCAAAAAAAAAAAAAAAAACCCCATTGGAATCCATGCAGCTGGCTCCCTGCATGTAGATTAGGGGGCCGGACACAGGGATTGGGGGGGCAGCGCCCCTGCGCCCCCAATGGATGGGCCGCCCCTGCTTAATGTATACTGTTGTACGATTTTCGTCTGAAAAAAATCAGCGAAAAGCCTGCTCATGATCAGAAACAACAACAAAGAAAAAGCATTGTTGTACAACAATTTTCATACGTGATTTTCTTACTCAGCTCCGACTTGCTGTGAAACAACGAGGAAAATTGGACAATCGTTCTCCTGATTTTCTTATAGTGTGTAACCCACTAAATGGTTATATGAGTTAGGTTTTTGTTGCATAGATTTACAAATCCATCTAAATCGTCAATGTGATTCTGCATTAATCAGCCCCAATGTGGCCAGAGCAAACAATGACGTACGTCTTTAATAAGATAAATATGTCAGATTTGCTCCCCAGTACCTTCTGTTACATTTCAAATAGTAATGATGCTAATACCATCAGATTTAATGCCATCATAGAATCCCGCATATTAGTCTTCTGCGTTCTTTTAACTTGGTCTGTGTAACTAGCACAATCAAGTTCTAACATTTAGGTTAAAAACAGAGTTTTTTTTTTTTTACATTTGCAAATACATATAAAAGAAGCCTGGCTGAGATGCTGCATAAATCAGTCCCACTGTGCGCAGAGCAAACAATGACGTATGTGGTTAATAAGATAAATATGGCAGATTTGCTCCCCGGTACTTTCTGTTAAATTTCAGATAATAATGAGGCTAATTCTATTAGATTCAATGCCATCACAGAACCCTGCATATTGTATTATCCTTTCTGCGTCCTCTCTACCTGTTCTGTGTAACTTGCACAACCCTTCCACTGCAAGCTTTTCAGATCAGACACGACATGAGAAAAACATTTGCTTTGAAAGTTCCCATTGTTTGGAAATACCATCCACCTTCTAAGTATTTTCTGCATTAGGCAAAATGTGGTATAAACAAAAGACAGACATTCATGCAATTAGTTCCCAATCCGGCTGTATTTGTGGCGGAAAATGCATGCTAAGGGAATTCTCGTGAACGGTGACTGGAAAAGTAGCTCTTCCAATTTAAATTCTTTACATACACAGCTTTTTAACCCCAGCTTTTCTGCTTAATGTTTATTATTCATTTATAGACATTAAGATAATTATATACTCATAGCCAGGGCTGCTGATAGGGGGGGGGGGACCACCCGTCCTCCTGTAGGGGGCTCGGCACACAGGGGGGGCCCCTACAGAACGGAGAATCTGTGCAGACGGGTTGAGGAGCAATTACAAAAGGAAGCCCTGTACGGCTCTCTGCAGCAGCTGAAAGCCAGTTTCTCCCCCTCTTGCCAGATTTTAGCTGCTGCAGGAAGAAACGTAGACACAGGGCATCATTCCTGTATTTGCTTCTCTGACACCGATCCCCTCCCTGTTCTGCTTGCTTCTGATCCCTCCCTTCTCCGTGTGCCCCTCTTTCACTTTGCCCTCCCCCGCAGCGCTGCAGGCTTCCCTGTCCTGTAAAATAAAATAACAGATTGTAAAAAAGTAATAATAATTAAACATGGTAATAAGTAATTTAAAAAAATTGTAAAACAAAATAATTGTAAACATTTTTAACATTTAAAAAAATATATAATTAAAAAAAATAAAAAATGTAAAAAACAATTAAAGAGGGCTAATTCACACAGGTTCTGTTATGTTTGTGTCCACTAATTATGATTTTAGTGTATTTTTAGTGAAAATATTGTCTTGACATATTCAGGGGGGGGGGGGGGCTGCTAAGTAGGCTGTATGGGGCCCTGTTATTTCTAACAGCAGCCTTGGTCATAGCTCCTAAGAGCCGGTTCACACTGAGGCGACACGACTTCGGGGGTCGATCTGTGAAGTCGTGTGCACCGCTGTGCACCGCGACTTCGGTGCGACTTGCAGGGACTTCACATAATGGAAGTCTATGCAAGTCGCTCCGAGGTCGCCCCTTGTGTCGCTCCTATTAGAACGGGTCCTGTACTACTCAATGGACCGCGACTTGTCAGGCTGACAAGTCGCCTGACAAGTCGCGCTAATGTGAATGTGCTCTAATTGTGCCTGATTTTGAGAGACTGTCCCGCATTCGGAACACAGTCCCTCTGTCCCTCTTTTCTCCTCATTTGTCTCTCATTTTGGTCTGATCTATATAGTTTTATATATAATGCACTACTTATGTATCAAAAAGTATTTTCCAGTGCTAAACCTTTCATGCAATTTCTAAATTGCTACATTTTAAAATTCCAAAACCAAATATATAGGAATAGTAGTGGTAAAAAAAAAAAAAAAACTTGTGGGTTTAACCTGCCTTTTTATTTTTTTAAAGTTCTCCTTTACGGGGCATGGAAGGGGGTGTGTCCTATGCCTACATACCTTTGCTAATAGGTGTCCCTCATTCCCATGTCAGAAAGTTGGGAGGTATGTATACTGTATGTTTTAGTATTATTTCTTTTAACTGAGCATGTGCTTTGCCCATTCAGGGTAGAGAAACAGGTTCTCTTTAAAGCCCAACTCAGGGCACAACCTACACTTCAAGGGTATATGCTTATATGCAGGCTCAAGCAGGGCACTTCTAGGGGGGTGACCTGTCCCCCACTTCCTCCCTTAAAACCTGCTCACAGGCGCAGTTGCATGCGCACCCTTACTACATACAATGTAGAGTTAATAGCCCTGCATTGTATGTGATGATGCTGAGGGACCATTCATAGACCGGACCTTTGGCAACGGAGCACAGTCTGTGGTTGGGAGTCAGGTACGAAATGTAGCACCCTCCTAGGTAGGGGCTAGGAAAAGCATAATTGTGGCCCTGTCTGCTTATCAGGGGGGCCTGATCTGTTAGCAATCTGTCACATGCCTCCATGTGTGACCTGTTGAGTCTGGGGAGTCTCCCCACTGCATCCAATGAGGGATCGTGTTGGGCAGTGGAGGAAACCAGTCAATAGCACCCCAGGGTTTATGACTGTCCCAGTGGGTGGGGTTTGCCGCAGTGCACCCTGGGATTGGAAATACAGCTGTGGGGAGCAAGTGGCAGAGTGTCTTTTGGTGGGAGCATAAGTCCCAGGAGGAGGTGATGGCTGTCTCTCCTTCTGTAAAGTGTGTAGGTGGCCAGGCAGTCGGCCTAGGGACCGGAGGTTGAGCTGGACTGCAAGGGATCCAGAGTTGCTGACAAAGTGGAGCTGCTGGGCAGAGATCTTCAGGAAAAACAGTGTCGTGAGTACTCAAGGTCTGCCCAGGGGTCTGCCTAGGAGAGGGGACCACTCCAGAGAGGTCAGAGGGAATCCAGGAGCCAGCTAACCAGGAGTGCACAGTAAAGGGGGTGCCAAGTAGTTAAACCCTGAAGTTGGGGAGGCGCCAAAAGGGGGGGGGGGCCAGGAAGGGCCCTGAAGTGTTTAGCAATATAGTTTGCTTCAAAGCCAGCTACCTCAGGAAGGAGTATCTTGGGGAGCTTGAAGGGACTTTTTCTACATACAGAGGTGAAGTCCTAGTAAGGCCAGCATCAGTCAGTGTTAACCAGCATCTGTGGAGCGTTAACCAGCGTCAGAGAAGCGCTAAATAGCGCCAAGTAGCATCATTCAGTTTCCCTGTCTAATTGTGCATAGTTCAGTTGTTGGAGTATCCCACTTCTCCCTTCTCCCATCCAAGTTCTCAAATAAACCCTAAAATCCAAAGAAACTGGACTGGTTCTTGTCTGAGGTGCTCACGCTTGAAAACATGTTTGAAAGTACTGTTGTTGCTAGCGGTAACCCAGGGGGACCCACACTCAGCCACTCCCTTGGGAGTAGAACTACAGAAATAATGCCTGTTCCTCTACATCCTATGCATAAAGGGGTTTATTTACTAAAGCTAGAGAAGGCAAAATTAGTCACAATCCTGTAGCTCCAATCAGCTTCATGGTTTTATTGCTAAAGCTTAATTAAACAAGCTGAGGTTAGAAGCTGATTGGTTTCTATGTAGAATTGTGACTCGTTTTGCCCTCTCTAGCTTTAGTAAATAAACCCCAAAGAGTATTTAATCTAACCCTTGCAATATTGGCGGCCCACTGCAAGGGTAGATTGTTCCTAATTCCTGGACTTGGCCTTTAAAGCGAAGCTTCACCCAAAAATTGAAGTTCTGCTTTAAGGCCTCCTCCCAGACTCCTGTTTGTAAAACTGAGCTTATACATTTTGAGTCTCCAAAGTTGAAGCACATGCATAATATTGGTTAGAATAAGGCCAAATATGCCTTGTTTGTTGTTTTTTGACATGCATCACACTTCTATGTGTTCCTTGCTGCAAAGGCCATATATATTGGAGTGGGGGGGTTGCCATTTATTTGTGTTGTGAAAATGTATTCTACTACAGACTGAGCGTACAGGCTGTAAGATTGGGGTGATTAGACTCAAGCGGTAGGTGCGTTTCAATGAGTTGCGCTAGTCCCAAACTGTATTTTTAAAGGCATGGTAGCTCCCTTTTATTTAGAAGAATAGAAAAGTTCAAAAAAGGACATCAGTAGCCAATGCAGGGAGTTCCACCATTACTGTAACTTGCACAATCAGAACACTTCAGCCTCCTGGCTTACTCTCTTGACACACGGCTGCTTCATGCCTCAAGCCTAGGCCTTAGGTCTGTTCCTCAGACCAATCCTTAGAGTCAAGCTCTCTCATAGTATACTCACGATTAGCTCCTTGCTGCTCGTTGTAGACTAAAAATGCCTCCTGCAGACATGCATGCTTTGGCTGCCCCATGCAGCCTCTCTGACTCCTGGACAGAATAGGAGTCCACCTGACTCCCATGAACAGACAGACGTCCTGTCTGTTGGGTGGGGCCCTGAGCCATAGTCAGGTCACAACTAATAGCTCAGCACACGCCTGTGCAATCAATTTGCTGATCTCTTAACCACTTGCCGACTGCCTAACGCCGATCTACGTCGGCAGTCAGCCCCTCACAGGCAAAGTGACGTAGGGCTACGTCACTAGCTTGTGAGGGTCTAGGGAGCGAGCGCGTGCCCCCGGAGGCGCGCTCTCGCTCCCGCGTGGTCACGGACCCCCCCGCGCGTGTGACCAGCGGACCCGATGTCCGCCGGTCACTCGGCGATCGGCGGGGGAGAGGGAGAATGTCAGGCAGCTTGTGTAAACAAGCTGCCTGTCATTCTCCTCGCTGTAAAGACACTGATAAAACGGATCTAGTATGTAGATCCGTTGATCAGTGTCCTTATAGCTCAAGCCACAGCCAATCACAGTAGAAAGCACGCCCCTAGGGATACACACAGCCCCTCCCTTCCAAATAAAGTTAACCCCTTCACAACCAGTGTATTTTTACAGTAACAGTGCATATGTATAGCACTGATTACTGTAGAAATGTCACTGGTAACCCCAAAAGTGTCACAAATGTCAGTCAAGGGTCCGATCTGTCCGCCCCAATGTCGCAGTACCGCAAAAAAAATCGCAGATCGCCGCCATTACGCGTTAAAAAAAAAAACAACAAAAATGACAAATCTTTCCCTTTGTTAGTAAACGCGATAACTTTTGCGCAAACCAATCAAAATACGCTTTTTGCGATTTTTTTTACCAAACATAGGTAGCATAAAACAAATTGGCCGAAAATTTTAAAAAATTTTGATTTTTACTTTTCGTTTGGGGGGAATTTCATATAAAAAAATGTGAAAAATATTGTTATTTTTGCAAAATTGACGCTCTTTTTTTGTTTATAGCGCGTGATCAAAAAATCGCACAGGTGATCAAATACCACCAAAAGAAAGCTCTGTTTGTGGGAAAAAAAGGACGTCAAATTCGTTTAGGTACAGCGTCGCACGACCGCGCAATTGTCCGTTAAAGTCACGCAGTGCCGAATCGCAAAATACCCCCTGGTCAGGAAGGGGGTAAAATCTTCCGGGGCTTAAGTGGTTAATAAATCTGGCCTAAAACACGCATTTTCTGAGTAGCACAGGGTCCCACTGCTGCAAGTCCAACAAATGAGACCATGAAATTACATGATCAATGCACATCTTATGCAGGTAAAAAACACAAGGTGTAGGTAGGAAGGCTTATATTACCTTTAAAGAAATCGGTTCTTTTTACCCTACAACCTACATGGGCAAAGCACATGTTTGCTTTAAAGTCAAGCAGGGTCCCCCTCACTATTTCCTGGCTATTTTTGTTGTTTTATTTACTGGTGCTGTCAGCTTGTAAATCTGATAAGGATTGCTAGAAAAGGCTTCCCAAGCCAGCTGTTGCTGGGTGAAGAGTAGCTTTAATACTCTATACTTGTCATTGGATTAGTCATCATTGTTGGAAAAACATATGGCCGGGCATCTCAAGGAAACATATTTGCTGAATCAGGAGTTTTATGTCATATCTTTTTATCAGATAAAAGGAGCCCCCAAAATTCTTTTGACCTTTTTTTATAGAGGCCAGTAGTATTTGGGGTGGGGGGGTCACCCACCAAGTTGGGGATAACTTCTTGTTTACTGTTAATTTGCTCAATTTAATTTTACTCGCAATGTGTTCTGTTCTCAGCAGCACTCATGCTAAATTGCCCTCTCATCCCTTAAGCTTTCTGCCCCACTATCCTGATCCACTTCTTCAGCTCTAAGAACCATTTTGCATTTTCTGGTATGGAGCATGTGTGACACTCCCACCTGCTTTCTATAATTCTGGCTGGCTGTCCCTATGCAAAGTTTGACTTTCAGAACATCAGAGGAGGATTTTCAGGGCTCGTTTTTCTATTAGGAAAGTTTTAGGGTCCTTTCACATGGCCGCTACGCTTGTCCGCAAATCATCCTATTTTTTTGCGGATGATTTGCGGACATAATGTAAGTGAATGGCACTGCAGATGTCAGCGGAATACCATCCGCTGACATCCGATTTTCCTCCTTTCAGTTCTGTTTCGTTTTTTCGAATGGAACAGAACCCTATTTTTTCATCCGTGTAAAAAACAGAAAGGAAGGAAAATCGGATGTCAGCGGTGTCATCCGCTGACATCCGCAGTGCCATATACTTACATTATGTCCGCATATCATCCGCAAACGGATGGGATGATATGCGGGCACACAAATGTAATCCGCTCCGTGAAAAAAAAAAAAAAGTCCCGCAGTGGACTAAAGCAGCGGAGCGGCCGTGTGAAAGGACCCCTACTTTAAAGCCCAATTCCAGTCTTATTTTATTTTTAATTGGACAAGGTGGGGAAAGGTCATTATCAGGTTTTAATTGCTGTCAGCATCTCTGATGGTAAGATTTACCGTCACTCGCTATCCTAGTGACTACATAGGAATTAAGAGAAATTTCTCCAACACAGACAACAATTAAACCCCAACAGAGGTTTTAAGCTTCCCCCAATCCATTGTCTGTTGCAGTGAGGGGGAAATTTTCCCTTTGTTGAAAATTTTAATTGCTGTATTTTGGAAGATATTCTCTCCCTTTTTCTGTCTGACACCCACCACCAACACAGGAAGTAAGGAGTAGTCTTCCCGTTGGAAAAAATTTGATTGAGTTTGTGACAGGTTTACTTTAAAGGTCATTTTGATTCACAATCTCACCACCCCCAACCCTTTACCCCTACTGCCCTTTAGGTAATCACTGCTGTACGTACAAAAATAGTAATCTAAAGGCCCAAAATATGTAATTAAATCCATGGTCACATGACACACCAAGTCCTGAATCTTCCCTGTACCTACAACAAAGTGGGAGGGTCCTTGATGCTACCTTGATTATGTAGACATTCCCAATGGCTTTCCAGCAGTAGGGTCTTCTCAGGCCCCAGAACTATAACAGCGCGATGACGTCACATTAAGGGGATCAGTCGCTGTGGGCACAGAATGCAGTCCTAAATCGCTGGTCTACACTTCTGTAAAAAAAATGGCTGCAAACGAAACAGGAGGTAATACAGCGATTTAAAAAAAATGGGGGTTAAAGGAGGGTTTTGAAAAATGAAATGAGAATGGATTGGGGGAGGGATACATTTTTTGGGAAAAGAGGTTTTAATCTGCATTCATGTGCTCATTTTTACTTGTCCCTACATTCTTACTTTTACTAGTTCTGCTAGTATGGAAATGTGCCTTTAGTGTGGCTAAAGCAACTTCTGCAGTGAAAGGGTTACTGAGCTGATGTGTAACACTGGGAAAAGCTCCAATAGTAGGAAGCTCATTACTATGGCATTCCTAAATGCTGGTTGCCTTTGAGTTTGATTATGACGAATTGACTGGTCGGATCTGTGTAGACCCCGTGTGTCTTAGTTATACTGTGTGCTGGCCACATAAATGGTGCGTCTTGCAATTAGGCTTGCACAGATTTATTATACAAACCCTCAGCAGTCTTTCCAAATGTCCGATTAGCTCTGCGAATCCCATGTGAAGATCTGTAAAGCAGGTTCATTACACAACAGCCAATGTAACGCATTTCTCAGAAAGTGGTTATATGGCTGTTCGCTAAGAGAGCAGGCTGGTGTATGTAAGAAACAGATGTTTTGTAGAAACTGGAAGAAAGGATATTTTCTGCGCTGCCCAAAAGCATCCAGACTCATTCCAGATGTTGTTTTATAACCTGCACAAGAAAAATGGCAGCTGATGCCTGACGGTTGCCATAGACAACACAGACACTTGTGTAGCAGGTTTTCCAGGCATTGGGCCTGATGTGGGTCTGCCATTGTTACCGGTTACCTCTCCAGCCCATGGGAGCTGCGACCCTGGGTGTGAGAACTGAGACATTGACAACTCCGGCATCTTTGTTTTGTGGTTTTATTGTAGATAAAGGGGATGGGAGAAGGGAATGAGTTGGATACTCCTTTAGGCTTAACTAGATACAGTTTGGGACTTTATTCAGAAAAATGTCTGTTAGCGTTGCTTTGACGCCAGCCGACGCTAGCCAGCGATCACTGACACTTGGAACACACTGTAACTTGACAGAAGTGCTGAATCCTCGACTCTAGGTCCAAAAGACTCAGGACTGTGAAGTATAGAACTACTGACAAAGTCTCTGACCACTCTCTCCAACCTGGCACTGACTGAAGGTAGCTTGCTGTGAATTTCTGTATAGCTGCAACTCTAAACTGGTGCTCTGTACAATTCAGGGCCCAAACCGCAGGCGCCCCCTTTACACTTTAAGCTCTTCAGGGTCCACTGACTATGTACCCCTCTACTACTTCAGGGTCCTCAACCTAGGTACCCCCTTTACTGCTAGCTGACACTGGATCCCAGAACCTCCTCCGGAGTGGTCTGCTCCAACTCTTCAGGCAGACCCCCAGGAGCAATCCTCAGTACTCCCGTCCTGTGTAGGCTGTCCTGGGACTGAACCTCTATCGCTCTCCGCTGGTTTTCGGCACGCCAGATCTCCTCAGCTCAACTCAGCTCTCTCTGGATTCTCAGGCGACACCCCGAGACACCCCGAGACATCCTCTTCCTCAGAAAGGAGGAGAGACAGCCGTTCTCTCCCTCCTGGGACTCATCTCCCACCAAAGACACCGTGTCACGCACTTCCCCCAAACGTATACCCACTCCCAGAATCGTTTGCAGCACATTCTGCCTTCTGGGGTAGTTACAAGCTTGGATGTGTCCCCTGACTGGGTTTCCTCCACTGCCCTTTTAGAAACCACTAATCAAGCAAGTGGAGAGACTCCCCTCTCAGGAGACGCACTTGGAAACCATGACAACCTATCTAGCAAAAAGAAGCACGGCCCTGCTGTTAGGCAGACAAGGCCCACTATGCATTTACCTAGCACCTACCTGTAGGGTGTTACACTAGTTTATGCCCAAATGTATAGACAATGAAAGTTAAATTCTATAAAGCGTGTGGAACATAAATATCAATATAAAGCATTTTTTCTCTTTTCCTCTCTGAAAGCAGAAGACCTCCACCATCTCCCCCCTGCTGATGACTGTCAGAATTGTCCCGCTTGGTTGACCTGCCTCCTGCCGATCAGCTGCTTTTTTAGCTTTCTTTGAAATATGAATGGGTATCCAAAGTAGGACTCTGCCTGCATGACACAGCCTGCTATCAAAACCAATGGGTCTTCGAAAACTAGCTGTGACTTCCAAAGCAACACAAGGAGAATCCTAGAGTGATGATAGCTTTCAACCTGCTCTGATGGCCCCTGGGAACGAATGATTGACAGGGTTCTGTGTGGGGCACCTCTGCCAGCAAGTGATATAAGTAGAAAATCTAGTTAAAAAAGAAAAAGAGAAAGTAATTTGAATCCCTCTTTTAAGGGAATGCACAATGAGTTTTTATATATTTCATTATTTGAAAATAAGAGAAATACAAAACTGTAAATAGAATGTATTTAGTCAGATAAATATGAAGTCAAATATTGTATGAATAATGCAAAGTCTTCTAACCAGCCAGCAGGCAGTGCTTTGGTTCCTTTTCACATTTCCCACTGTCTTTTTAATTTTCCATTGCTCTTTTATGTTTACAGTCTTGTTGTTCACAGAGCTCAATAGCTCAAGTTAAAATTAACACACAAGCATTAATATAAAACCAACAGCATCACAGTAAAAAAGTTTTCTACTCTACTGACTGGGCTGAGCTTAGCATTGCCCTTTAAACTAAGCACAGTATTTCAAGTCTGAGCAGTATTTTTGAACATCCTTTGAATGCATAATATATTTTACTGAAAAGGTGAAGTTTGCCTTTAAACTTCATCTCGCTCCAACCAAAAATTATGTATACAAATACTTCATACAGAATGTAGTTGCATTGACCCACCCTGTCCTAGCTTATCAAAAGTACTGTTGGCAACAGTAAGGCCCTGTTCACACCTGAGCATTTTTCAGTTTGTAAAACGCTCATCTCTGAAGTCTCAGAATGCCCAACAAGCAAAATCCCATTCATTTCAATGACCCCTGCTCACGAATGAGCGTTTTGTCACCTGAAGCTCAAAAAAGTACATAAGCTTCTTTTTTGGCAGATCACCAGTGTTTTTGTTAGATGTCAATGCCTGCCTCCAAAAACCTGCAAAAAAGCCTGAAAAAACACCTGAAAAATGCCTGAAAAACACCTGAAAATGATACGCTCAGGTGTGAATGGAAGCTAAAGGCCAAGGGACAAAAAAAGAAAAGCATTTTAATGATGTCATTGCAGAAAAGATTAGGCCAGGATTTAAGTCTATTGCGGCATTCTTTTCTGAAAATAACATGAAAGTTGGTATAGTCAGAGGTTTGTCCATCCCCTTTCACCTTCTGAGCCTCACTTTTGTTCAGTGAGTCTGGCCTTCACCTTGATAGCCCGGAAACAAGATAGCAGGGGGGAGGCAAAGAGCTGACTTCCCTAATCAAATCTACATTACCTTGCGAGTTCCTCTGGTCTTTAGGTTACTCTATTATGGCACTTTTCCACTGCAAGTACCGGCTCGGCTCTTCTCGGCCCTGCTTGGCCAAGTTTGGTTTTCCACTGCATGGTACCGCATGGTACGGTGTTGGAACGTTTCGATACGGTTTGGTATGGTTTGCTTTTCCACTAAAGTAGTACTAAAGTAAGTGGGTGGGATAACAATGATTCTCTGACCAATCAGTGGCTAGTAGTGAGAAACAGTCAAGGCTGCATGCAAAGGATTGTGGGATATGGCACCGGTACGGCCCTGTTGGAACCACAACTGAGGTGGTACTGTTTAAGCGAGCCGTACCGTTCGGTTCCATGCAGTGGAAAAGCGCCATTAGACTGCAATGGGTATGATAGATTTACTGTACATCAAAATGCTGGTGTACTAGGTTCATTTTCTAAACAGGTACTCTTTAAATCTCAAAAAGGGCTTGTAAACGAAGTTACATTTTTTTTAAAACTATAAAAAGAATCAGGTCTTCTGAAAACAGCCCATTGCAAGTCATATTGTTTCTCTTGTTTACCCACTCCGTTCTTCTTATAACATTTTGACAAGCTTTCAAATATAAAACAACCATCAATCTTTTCTGGGAGCATGTCGACTCAACGGAAATCAATTAAAAAGCCTAAGTAGTATATAAACAGCGAATCCAAACTGCTCAACCATCTGAATTCATGTCGCTTGCTAGAGTCACCTCTTGGCCTCCTTGTTGTAGAATTCCCAAGAATCCCAAATGCAACCAGCTGTTTGTAGAAGGGGAAAAATGACTGCGGGGTCCAGTTTCCAGCGAAGTAACCTAGCAGTGTTTTCTGATGTAATCTCCTGTTATGCCAAGCATTTCAAGAAATATTCCTTGACATTCTTGTTAATTTTTTATATGTTTTATTTTACGTTCATCTGCAGCCGCGGCTGCTTATATTGGAAAGCGGTTTAAGCCCTAAACAAAGACATATATTATTAAGCGGGAGAAACCATGGAGAAGACATTTTAAGAAGTTTGTGTATGAATCTCAGGGCAATTTCCTGGCCCCATATTTTGAATGTTATTAAGGCAATCAAATCTTAGCAGGGGGTATGAAGGGAAATAATGGAACTGAGAGGAATGGTGATAATTGAAGAGGAAAAGTTACGATGTTTATTCTGGGGAAATAAAACATTTTTGGTAATTGGGTTGCGATTGCCTTGTGGGGCTTGGTATAAATAGACTGAGTAGCTAGTATGCATGATATTTAGAGGCCCTAATCCTCCACAAAGCAGAACAACCAGCGGTATGCGATTTGTAGCTTGTGTGGATAAGGCAGTAGGATTGAACGCAATAATCTGGCCCCACAGCTAAACAAGGGGAGAGAAAATGATCCATCACACCCACAAAATGATTTGTCCCATCCAAAAAAGTATTCCTTTCTTTTGGACCATAAATGCAAGGTTTGTTTTTTCTTTTCCTGCTCTATCCCCCATGCCAAAACACAATGCAAAATGGGAAATAGCCTGTGGGTGAAAATAATTAGTTAATGTACTTGGGACGTAGCTGTACCGGAAGTGACAAGTTACGCAAAACCAGAGGTGACGATCCGGAACATCGCGAGCGGTTGGGTGAGACACGGATTCGTGTGTGTTCAGTCCGCTGTGACCACGATATGTCAGCATACCTGTCATCTTTTTATTCGCCATTTTAATGTCTATATTGTCAGTGTACTACATGAGAATTAGCTGTCTTTTAATAAAGTGTTCGTACGTTATCACACTATTGGCATTTTTTTCTTTACACTTATGTTATTCATGTATGGAGCACCATAGAGGACTGGACACATCTTGTAATTAACCATTAACCCCAGAGTGGGTATCTGCTGCGTTTGTCAATATGAGAGTATTTGGCATAAATACTTGGTGAGTGGACATCCAAAAGGGAGTGGTGATACAGATGCACGTGGTGTGGTGGACAGTCATTGAATCATCAATTATTATTATTTTTTATGGACTTTTTGTCTGAGTAACACTATTATGGACTTTTATTTGCTTTGTGGACTTGTTTTCACGGGTGATACTGTGAGCGCCACTATCTACTTTATTATCATTTCACTATTTTTGTCTTTATTTAGTAGATACGTTATTCTAATGTTTTTTTGTTTAAGTGGCAGCTGATCATACGCTTTTTCTCATATGTAGGATCTTTTTAGTAGTGCGTCCCAATACTTATCCTGGTGTGTTTTCAATGTACTTACCTTGCCTTTCACCTGTGTTGCCTAAGCAAGGGTGACGGCATTGCCTTTCCAGTCACTGAAAACAAAAAAGAACATTAAAGACACACAGGTCTCACAACCAGATTCTGTTGAACGGGCATGCTGGATAACCAGCATCTGACCCACATCCGATCAGCACTGGCAGCCAATGACAGTCCCACTGTCAAAACACAAAGGCACACTGGGGGAGATTGCCGCACTAACATCGCTTGTGTTAGCATAGCGAACTCTCAGTTTCGTTCAGCCCGCTGGGTTGAAAGAAAATTCCAGTGTGTACCAGGCTTAAACATTAAAAGAATTGGGAGTAGACCGCCCTTCCCTCCCCAAACGGGTACAGCAAAAAAAAAACAGCACACATTGTCTACTGGAGTGAAGTAGGTTTAGAACCTCTGTCAGAGATTATGGCTAACTATTATTGAGATTCACTGGCCTGATTCATGGTAACCAAAGAGAACAAAATTAGCACAAAGCTGAAATAGAGGCCTGTTGAAACCAATTGGACTTCACAATTTTTTAAATTAAACAAGATCTCTCATTGGTCATTATTGACAACAATTCTAACTTAGGGCAGTCTTGTTTCATTCCCCACCTCTCCCCAGCGTATGCTCCTTCCCTCTCCCAATTGTTTAGCTTCAGTAGAGGGAGGAAAAACTTAGTACTTCCAGTTATGAAGCTGCATGTGATTCATTCCATGTGACAGTGCTGGGCCAATCAGCATTATTGCACATTGAATCCATAGGCCAAGTCTAAGCTACAACTCCCATGACTTGTAGCGTATACAGAACTTTGCTTTGACCTTAGCAGCTCAACCGGGAAGCACAAAAAAGTTAGAATATGCTTAATTAAAGGTCCTGAGTACACTCAAGCATAGGATCAAGCATATAAAGATGGTGAATGCTAAAAGTAAAGTGCAACACAGCATAACCCTAACCCAACCCCCTACCCCTATCAAGGTATCAGTTCCTGCAGTAGTTCTATTTAATTGAATATGTTATGTTTTATATCTCTGGCTTGCCTGAAAGCACACCATTGTAGAATTCAAATCACATATAATCCTCTTGGTTCCCTAGGCTAGCATATTTGCATATTTGTAAGATCCCTTTAGTTTATCCTCTAATTTATTTATTTGTTTGCCAACGTCTTTGTAGCTTTGGGACCTCTCATACAGGGCTGAAGAAAGATGGGTAAGATGTGAAAAGCAATTATGTAAATATATAACATTACTGTTCACTAAATATTTATGCTATGGACGTAAAACGATTTTCTTTGTAAAAAGTTACTCTGCTGTGATTTTTAAAATGATATTAAATTACAATTTTACTTAGTGATAATCCAAAGAGAGCAACATTTATTGAATGTGGAATCCAGGCCAAAAGAAAATGAGTAATGGAATTACATATTAGTCAATAATTTACACTTAAGCTGGCCATAGACAGTTCGAAATTAGGTAGATTAAGTAGGGACCGGGTGAGGTTCGAACCATGTATGGGCAGGCTATATGTACCCAAGTTGATCGATCAATCAACCTTGGTACAACCAACCTGTCGGATTTTTCAAGTGATTATTGCTAGCGGCTATTACAGCTCTCCTCCCCCCCGGAAGATCATAATGGCAACACTGGGTGTGTTGATGGAGGAATCAAGCAGCTTTCTTTCCTGCAACCAAAATTACTCCATCTACAGTATCTCACAAAAGTGAGTACACCCCTCACATTTTTGTAAATATTTTATTATAGTTTACGTGTGACAACACTGAGGAAATGACACTTTGCTACAATGTAAAGTAGTGAGTGTACAGCTTGTATAAGAGTTTAAATTTGCTGTCCCCTCAAAATAACTCAATACACAGCCATTAATGCCTAAACCACTGGCAACAAAAGTGAGTACACCCCTAAGGTAAAATGTCTAAATTGGGCCCAAAGTGTCAATATTTTGTGTGGCCACCCTTGTTTTCCAGCACTGCCTTAACCCTCTTGGGCATGGAGTTCACCAGAGCTTCAGAGGTTGCCACTGGAGTCCTCTTCCATACCTGCATGATGACATCACAGAGTTGGTGGAAGTTAGAGACCTTAAGCTCCTCCACCTTCCATTTGAGGATGCTCCACAGATGCTCAATAGGATTTAGCTCTGGAGACATGCTTGGCCAGTTCATCACCTTTACCTCAGCTTCTTTAGCAAGGCAGTAGTCGTCTTAGAAGTGTGTTTGGGGTCGTTATCATGTTGGAATACTGCCCTTCGGCCCAGTCTCCGAAGTTAGGGGGATCAGGCTCTGCTTTAGTATGTCACAGTACATGTTGGCATTCATAGTTCCCTCAATGAACTGTAGCTCCCAAGTGCAGCACTCATGCTGCCCCAGACCATGATACTCCCACCACCATGCTTGACTGTAGGCAAGACACACTTGTCTTTGTACTAAGACACACTTAGGCCACAGGACATGGTTCCAGTAATCCATGTCCTTAGCCTTGTCTTCAGCAAACTGTTTGCAGGCTTTCTTGTGCATCATCTTTAGAAGAGGCTTCCTTCTGGGACGACAGCCATGCAGACCAATTTGATGCAGTGTGCGGTGTATGGTCTGAGCAATGACAGGTTGACCCCCCACCCCTTCAACCTCTGCAGCAATGCTGGCAGCACTCATATGTCTATTTCCCAAAGACAACCTCTGGAAATGATGCTGAGCACATGCACTCAATCTCTTTGGTTGACCATAGCGAGGCCTGTTCTGAGTGGAACCTGTCCTGTTAAACCCCTGTATGGTCTTGGCTCTCATGCTGCAGCTCAGTTTCAGGGTCTTGTCAATCTTCTTATAGCCTAGGCCATCTTTATGTAGAACGAGAATTCTTTTTTTCAGATCCTCAGAGAGTTCTTTGTCATGAGGTGCCATGTTGAACTTCCAGTGACCAGTATTAGAGGGTGAGATTGATAACACCAAATTTAACACAACTGCTCCCCATTCACAACTGAGACCTTGTAACAAGTCAAATGACACGAGGAGGGGAAATGGCTTATTGAGCCCAATTTGGACATTTTCACTTAGGGGTGAACTCACTTTTGTTGCCAGCGGTTTAGACATTAATGGCTGCGTGTTGAGTTATTTTGAGGGGACAGAAAATTTATACTGTTATACAAGCTGTACACTCATTACTTTACATTGTAGCAAAGTGTAATTTCTTCAGTGTTGTCACATAAAAAGTTAGAATAACATATTTACAAAAATGTGAGAGGTGTATTCACTTTTGTGAGATACTGTATGTCTGGCTTTAGATCCCATGTACTTGGGCACATGAGGCCCAACAAAGTAAACTGCAGGTGTATTTCCACACCCGGGAGAAACAGCTGGAGCATATAGCTTCCCATAATAATTAATGGCTGTATGCAGGTACTTACATAAACTTGCGCATGTGCACACATGTAAATCCCTAAATACACGCAAGCTGTGTTTAGAGATTTACGTCCGTGCACATGCTTACACAAATATGGCATATATCCAAGTACAGCTGCCATATAGCCATTTATTACTATGGGTAGGTTTAAGTACCAGCTGTATCTCCTATGGGCTGAAATATGTCCGCAGTTTAAATTGTATGGCCTTATGCATCCCTATTAATGGGAATTTAAGAAGACCATAAACATTACAATCTGTACAATCCCCTTAGAATCTGCTAAAAATATAGTGCAAAAGCCTGTGTGGTAATAAGCAAATTGAAGGAATTGATTAGGTAAGCCTTCATGTTAAAGGCTTTGGTAAGCCTAAAGTAAATTTTAATCGAGATTGCACAATCAAATTGCAACGTGTATGGCTAGCTTTATAATAAACCCTTTAGTGTATTGTTTTTATACTGGTACTATGCTGTAAAGATTCTTAGGGTTCTTAGGGTTGCAAGTTAACCCTTTAAAACCTTTTTAGAGATCAGTTTACTTAATATTATACTGGTGGGTTTTTCCTATACTGTATTTTGAAGACCCCAATGGTGAGATCTTACCATTGGATACTCTGACATTTACCCCAAAGCTATGAGTCAAACTGGCAGAGTAAAGCCCTCTTTATCCCAGTTTGGCCAGGTGGGTGGAGTTGGGAACACCAACACTCACTGAGATCTTACCACTGAAGTCCCCAAGAAGTGTTCAAAACTGGTAGAAGTCAACCCTTCACTAAAGTAATGTGCAAAGTGAAATTACCCTTGCAAACCAATTACAAACATCTTTCACTGTACTCACCACAAAGGTAAACTCTAATTAGCTGCTCTGGGACTGAATATTCCACATTCTAATTTTTTGGAGCCTCTCCATTTAATGAACTCATGTGTGGTAAATCCTGCTTTCACACCTCTCTGGAATACCCCTTCATATATCCGATAATGCAGTGAGGAAATTAGTAAGTGTAAAACTTTTCCTATACTTCAGTTTTTTCAGTTTGGAAATCCTGTGCAGTATGTGGAAAGATTACAGCTCCGTAAAATTCCTGAATAAGGAGAGATCAGGAGCAGCCAGTTAGTGCGACCCCTAAAAGTATACAAGGCCTCAGATGAACTTCAGAATGCGGTGGACCTCACAGGAGCTGGAGAATGGAATTCTGTATTTCCTGCCCTGTTCCAGTCCTGATTATACACTAAAATAGGCAATTTAAGTATTTTTTTATTTTGATTTTATCACTTGCTCAAACAAGTACTGAGATCACCCTACAGGACTTGATATGTGCAAGCGATCTAAAAGATGTGCTCACAGTAGTTATATGGACTAAACTGATAAGCATTAGCAGATGTTGGATATGTTAAAGCCCTACTCCAGGCAGGAAAAATATCTTTGCAGTGGGACCTCCTTAAACAGTAAGGGTTAAATGTTCAGTAATTCTAGGCACAGAGAGTGTATTCCCAGATTGTAATATGTATATAGCGCCCTCCTAGGTGGGTGCTAGATGAGAGTATAGTTTTTGGGTCTTTCTGCTTGCCAGAGAGATTGCCAGGTAAATTTGGATTGCTCTCTATGTACTAGAGAGCAGGATCCATTGGTAGGGTCTGCTCATGGTGCTCAGGTGCAGCTCAGTTTGTCTGAAATGTTTCACACTGGCCCAGTAGGGAGGCATATTGGACAGTGGGAGGAGACTTGACAAGTGAGAGCACAGCCATTGTTACAGCCCTGGTGATTAGCAGAGGAGAGTACTTTGGTGCATGCTGGGTGACTGTATAAATGCCACGGGGTCGGGAGAGAGGTGGCGGCTGCCCCTCCTCTGTAGAAGCTGCCATGTGGCCTCAGGTCGTCGACCTGAGGGCTTGAAACTCAGATAGGAGCTGAACCCAGAGGTCCTGCAGAGCTGACTAGAGTGAGTACAATCTGTGTCATGGGGCCTTTCATGGGAAGAGTCAGTGGATGGGTGTCAGTCAAGGGGATGCTAGAGAGTGTAGTTGCATTAAGTCTGCTGCTAAAGAGAGCAAGAAGACCTAATTCTTCCATACAAGTGGCAGTATGGTTGAAGCAGTGTGTCTGCTTCCACAAATAACCTGGTGAGGCCAAGTGAGATTTGTCCTTATCTACTGTGAATAGCTCAGTTGGAGTATCCCACTATTCCTTTCTCCCATCCAAGTTCCACAATTAATACAAAACCATATCCCCTGGACTGTTAATTGAATAACGAGCAAACGGGAGTAAGGATGGATGTGTGAAAAATCCCCTAGTGACTGTCTGCAAGTAATCAGAAGAAGACCCAAGCAGTCAACACACAGCAAGCCCTACGGGGACAGTTCAACACTTACTGTACCTTATTCCCCCCTGTAGGCACCCTCCGTCTGTGAAACCGGTCCCCTCAAGCCTCTTCTCTAAGGCACTCTGGATGGTGTTCACATTAAGTGTAATGCAGGACTTATTATTATTATTATTATACAGGATTCATATAGCACCAATAGTTTGTGCAGCGCTTTACAACGTAAGGGCAGACAGTACAGTTATAATACAATTCAGGAGGAATCAGAGGTCCCCCGCTCCTTAGAGCTTACAATCTAAGAGGGAGGGTCAAGTTATACAAAAGGTAAGACATGTGGGGGGGATAGGACTTTGTTCTACATGAGAACGTTGCGGACCCATTCAGCTTCGGAGAGAAGAGCGCCTGAGCAGAGAATAAGGTAAGTATTACAGCTGTTTCCTCTACTCCCTGGTTGTAAAGGCTCAAGGCTTTTTACCTTTACATATTCTATGCATGAAGGTAAAAAACCTTCAGTGTGCAGCAGACCCCTCCAATACTTACCTGAGCCCTATCTTGATCCAGCGATGTGTACGAGAGCAGCGGCTCTCCTGGGACTGAGCTGTGCTCTATGTGTGAATAGACACACAGCAAAGCAGCTCGGGAGCAAGCTGTTTACTAGAGGGGCATTCAGAAGAAGGGAGGGCCAGGAGCATCGACGAGGGACCCGAGAAGAGGAGTATCGAGGTTGCTCTGTGCAAAACCACAGCACAGTGCAGGTAAGTATGACATGTTTGTTATTTAAAACAAAAAAATATCTGCCTTTACCATTCTAGGTGGGGGCAGAGGCCACTTTTTTGTATTTTAAATATATTGGTCAGGCAATGCACTGACACCTTTGCTGCCATAGGGATATGTGCTGGGTGTTCAGCGTTCCCCTGCCCTCTGCCTATCCAATATTGTGGGGACTCTCAGATGTTAGAGTTAGGGACTACGGAAAACAGGGGGCCTTGACGGAGCCTGGAGCTTACGCATGTATTTGGAAATGTGTGCAGACCAAACCCCTGTTCTTAATGCATATTGTTAGACAGGTCAATTCAGTTGGTTGCTGGCTGCTTGGTAAGTTTGAGCGTGGACATTTCTTTGGTTTTGTTTGACATACTTCACCCTTCCAGTGCTCCTTGCTGCAAAGACCAGTTATAGGTGGGGGCAGTGGCCAATTGTTTGTATTATGAATAATGGGCAACTGCATTTTTACGAGCAGATCAGCAAGGGCAGGTCTTAGATTTTTCTCATGACAGGTGCTATACCTGTTGATCAGCTGGGTTGGGAGAAAAGCTGCCATGTCCCAAGAAAGGACATCTGGATGTCAACAACCAGAACTCTTGTAACATTAATATGGTGCTGGTCATTTCCACATTTGGTTTTTGGCACAAATTAAAAATAAAAAACAAAAGCTTCCTGATGATGCTGTGGGCAGTGAAACATGTTGACGCGGAGGCATGGTACGTCTGATGTCTCATCCGGTTCACGAGGTTCAGGTGGTGGAACTCACGTCAAGCTCCCAACTTGTTGGCGGGGTGAACGGTGACAAGGAGAGCAGTAGCACACTGCTGAAAACCTGCTGGTGCCGGCTTGGACACAACTAAATGTGAGTAGGCATTTTATACTTTTTGTGGACAGAAATACAATAAAACGGGTTGCACTATGATCCTGTTGTTTTTGGTTTTTCTTCTTATCTATGAGGATCCATGGAAGAAGATAGCAGAATATTGGTCTTACCATTAGGGTTGAGCGGACACCTAGATGTCCGTGTTCGACGGGTTCGGCCGAACTTTAAAAAAAAGTCCGGGTCCGTGTCCCGGACTTTTACCGAACTTTTCCCGGGCACCGAACCCCATTGAAGTCAATGGGGACCCGAACTTTAAGGCACTAAAATGGCTCTAAAACACCAAAGGAAAGGGCTAGAGTGCTGCAAATGGCAGCAAAACGTAATTAAGAGCATGGCAAGTGCTCTGCAAACAAATGTGGATAGGGAAATAACTTAAAACAACAAAAAAAAACAGAAAAATAAAACAATGTTCTTCTTCATCTCTGAAGGACGAGGCCCATATGGAGTAGGAGGGAGGTTGAGGTGGTGGTGGATGTGGCGGTGACATAGGCGTGCGCACAGGGTGTGCTGGGTGTGCCTGGGCACACCCTAATCACCTAGGGCACATAGCATTGCCAGTGAGGAGATGGGAAAGATCTCCCTGGGACCTGCTCTGCTCTATTTCTCCTTGCCTACAGGTACATGGCCCCGATACATTACTCTCCCTGCTGGCAAACACATGCATGTGTATTTCAACTTTGGGGTGCACACCTTAATGCAATAGGCTGCGCACACCTATGGGCGGTGTAGGTGGAAGCGGCGGTGGAGGAGGACCAGGGCCGGATTAACAGCATCATGGGCTTGGTGCTGAGGATTTTGAAGGGCCTTAAGGGCCGTGCCTTGCCATGCACCCAGAGGAGGAAGGGTGCAGCCATGCATGCCTAATTCAACATGGGATGCTGTCTCTGAAGCCCATAAACACATCCATGCATCGCCAACTGTCCCTCCTTGTCCGGCCTTCACGCTGTGTGGGGAGGTTCTGAGGGTGCTGCCTGGGGAAGCGAGCATAGAAGCCAGACTTCTGTGTTTACAAGTGACAGAAGAGCGGTAACAGTGAATATGGCCAACCCGGGGCCTATATAAAAGGTAGGGGCCTGGAGCTGCAGCTCCAATAGCCCCTACATTAATCTGGCCCTGAGGAGGAGGACGAGGTAGCCAACACTGCTTCTTTTCAAAAATTTTAAATGAGGGTACACCCCAAAAGAGTGAGAAAGAGCAAAAATGGAACAATGGGTGGGTAAGGTCGGTATCCATTGCTATTCTGCATAAGGTACGGAAAAGTCCCGTGGGATCCATGCCTGGTTCATTTTAATGAACGTGAGCTTGTCCACATTGTCTCTGGACAGGCGGCTGAGCTTGTCTGTTATAACGCCCCCAGCCGTGCTAAATACCCGTTCAGATAATACACTGGCTGCAGGGCACGCCAGCACCTCCAAGGCGTAAAGGGCAAGCTCAGGCCATGTGCCCAATTTGGAGACCCAGAAGTTGAAGGGGGCAGACCCGTCATTCACTACATGTAGGCGTGTGCACACATACTGCTCCACCATGTTGGTAAAATGCTGCCTCCTGCTAAGACGTTCCATCTGAGCTGCTGGTGCTGCTGTTTGTTGTGGCGTGCTGACAAAGCTTTTCCACATTTCGGCCATGCTAACCCTGCCTTCTGAGGTGCTGGCGGTGCCCTGGTTGCGTTGGCGACCTCCTCCTCCTCCTCCTCTGCCTTGTGCTTCCACTGTGGCCCCGCTGTCAGATGGGAATGCCAGCAGCATGGCGTCTACCAGCGTGCGCTTGTACTCGCGCATCTTGCGATCGCGCTCCAGTGAGTGAATTAAGGACGGTACGTTGTCCTTGTAACGGGGATCCAGCAGCGTGGCCACCCAGTAATCAGCACAAGTTAGAATGTGGGCAACTCGGCGGTCGTTGTGGAGACACTGCAGCATGTAATCGCTCATGTGTGCCAGGCTGCCCAGAGGCAACGAAAGGCTGTCCTCTGTGGGAGGTGTATCGTCCGTGTCCTCTGTATCCCCCCAGCCACGCACCAGTGATGGCCATGAGCTGGCCTGGGTGCCACCCTGCTGTGAACATGGTTCCATCTCCTCCTCCAGCTCCTCCTCCTCCTCATCCTCCTCATCCTCCAGAACTGTGCCCCTGCTGGACAATTGCGTCCCTGGCGTTTGCGTGTGCAGGAACCCACCCTCGGAGCCCCTTGCGAATGACTGCCCTGAAAGCCTTGGAAATGTTACCTCTTCATCCTCCTCCTCCTCCTCATCCTGTGCCACATCCTCTTCCATCATCGCCCGAATTGTTTTTTCAAGGAGGCATAGAAGTGGGATAGTTAAGCTGAGAACGGCGTCATTGCCACTGGCCATGTTGGTGGAGTACTCAAAACAGCGCAACAAGGCACACAGGTCTCGCATGGAGGCCCAGTTAAATTAAATAGCGGAATAGAAAATATGATCCAAAAAAAGTGTATGTATATCACACGTACACAACCACACTGGGCCCCAATTACTATTGTTTGTACCCCTAAAAGGCTAGATGAGGAGTAGGGGGAGTATGGAACAGGCAGCACCCTCAAACCTTCAGAAGTATGAGATGAACCCCAACAACTTGGAAAGGTGGATCTCTCTCACACGTACCAACACAGACTATCCCCCAATTTAACTGATCCCCAAAGGTTTTTGATTAAATAGCGGAATAGAAAATATGGTCCAAAAAAAGTGTATGTATATCACACGTACACAACCACACTAGGCCCCAATTACTATTGTTTGTACCCCTAAAAGGCTAGATGAGGAGTAGGGGGGGTATGGAACAGGCAGCACCCTCAAACCTTCAGAAGTATGAGATGAACCCCAACAACTTGGAAAGGTGGATCTCTCTCACACGTACCAACACAGACTATCCCCCAATTTAACTGATCCCCAAAGGTTTTTGATTAAATAGCGGAATAGAAAATATGATCCAAAAAAAGTGTATGTATATCACACGTACACAACCACACTAGGCCCCAATTACTATTGTTTGTACCCCTAAAAGGCTAGATGAGGAGTAGGGGGGGTATGGAACAGGCAGCACCCTCAAACCTTCAGAAGTATGAGATGAACCCCAACAACTTGGAAAGGTGGATCTCTCTCACACGTACCAACACAGACTATCCCCCAATTTAACTGATCCCCAAAGGTTTTTGATTAAATAGCGGAATAGAAAATATGATCCAAAAAAAGTGTATGTATATCACACGTACACAACCACACTAGGCCCCAATTACTATTGTTTGTACCCCTAAAAGGCTAGGAGTAGGGGGAGTATGGAACAGGCAGCACCCTCAAACCTTCAGAAGTATGAGATGAACCCCAACAACTTGGAAAGGTGGATCTCTCTCACACGTACCAACACAGACTATCCCCCAATTTAACTGATCCCCAAAGGTTTTTGATTAAATAGCGGAATAGAAAATATGATCCAAAAAAAGTGTATGTATATCACACGTACACAACCACACTAGGCCCCAATTACTATTGTTTGTACCCCTAAAAGGCTAGATGAGGAGTAGGGGGGGTATGGAACAGGCAGCACCCTCAAACCTTCAGAAGTATGAGATGAACCCCAACAACTTGGAAAGGTGGATCTCTCTCACACGTACCAACACAGACTATCCCCCAATTTAACTGATCCCCAAAGGTTTTTGATTAAATAGCGGAATAGAAAATATGATCCAAAAAAAGTGTATGTATATCACACGTACACAACCACACTAGGCCCCAATTACTATTGTTTGTACCCCTAAAAGGCTAGATGAGGAGTAGGGGGGTTATGGAACAGGCAGCACCCTCAAACCTTCAGAAGTATGAGATGAACCCCAACAACTTGGAAAGGTGGATCTCTCTCACACGTACCAACACAGACTATCCCCCAATTTAACTGATCCCCAAAGGTTTTTGATTAAATAGCGGAATAGAAAATATGATCCAAAAAAAGTGTATGTATATCACACGTACACAACCACACTAGGCCCCAATTACTATTGTTTGTACCCCTAAAAGGCTAGATGAGGAGTAGGGGGGGTATGGAACAGGCAGCACCCTCAAACCTTCAGAAGTATGAGATGAACCCCAACAACTTGGAAAGGTGGATCTCTCTCACACGTACCAACACAGACTATCCCCCAATTTAACTGATCCCCAAAGGTTTTTGATTAAATAGCGGAATAGAAAATATGATCCAAAAAAAGTGTATGTATATCACACGTACACAACCACACTAGGCCCCAATTACTATTGTTTGTACCCCTAAAAGGCTAGATGAGGAGTAGGGGGAGTATGGAACAGGCAGCACCCTCAAACCTTCAGAAGTATGAGATGAACCCCAACAACTTGGAAAGGTGGATCTCTCTCACACGTACCAACACAGACTATCCCCCAATTTAACTGATCCCCAAAGGTTTTTGATTAAATAGCGGAATAGAAAATATGATCCAAAAAAAGTGTATGTATATCACACGTACACAACCACACTAGGCCCCAATTACTATTGTTTGTACCCCTAAAAGGCTAGATGAGGAGTAGGGGGGGTATGGAACAGGCAGCACCCTCAAACCTTCAGAAGTATGAGATGAACCCCAACAACTTGGAAAGGTGGATCTCTCTCACACGTACCAACACAGACTATCCCCCAATTTAACTGATCCCCAAAGGTTTTTGATTAAATAGCGGAATAGAAAATATGATCCAAAAAAAGTGTATGTATATCACACGTACACAACCACACTAGGCCCCAATTACTATTGTTTGTACCCCTAAAAGGCTAGATGAGGAGTAGGGGGGGTATGGAACAGGCAGCACCCTCAAACCTTCAGAAGTATGAGATGAACCCCAACAACTTGGAAAGGTGGATCTCTCTCACACGTACCAACACAGACTATCCCCCAATTTAACTGATCCCCAAAGGTTTTTGATTAAATAGCGGAATAGAAAATATGATCCAAAAAAAGTGTATGTATATCACACGTACACAACCACACTGGGCCCCAATTACTATTGTTTGTACCCCTAAAAGGCTAGATGAGGAGTAGGGGGAGTATGGAACAGGCAGCACCCTCAAACCTTCAGAAGTATGAGATGAACCCCAACAACTTGGAAAGGTGGATCTCTCTCACACGTACCAACACAGACTATCCCCCAATTTAACTGATCCCCAAAGGTTTTTGATTAAATAGCGGAATAGAAAATATGATCCAAAAAAAGTGTATGTATATCACACGTACACAACCACACTAGGCCCCAATTACTATTGTTTGTACCCCTAAAAGGCTAGATGAGGAGTAGGGGGGGTATGGAACAGGCAGCACCCTCAAACCTTCAGAAGTATGAGATGAACCCCAACAACTTGGAAAGGTGGATCTCTCTCACACGTACCAACACAGACTATCCCCCAATTTAACTGATCCCCAAAGGTTTTTGATTAAATAGCGGAATAGAAAATATGATCCAAAAAAAGTGTATGTATATCACACGTACACAACCACACTGGGCCCCAATTACTATTGTTTGTACCCCTAAAAGGCTAGATGAGGAGTAGGGGGAGTATGGAACAGGCAGCACCCTCAAACCTTCAGAAGTATGAGATGAACCCCAACAACTTGGAAAGGTGGATCTCTCTCACACGTACCAACACAGACTATCCCCCAATTTAACTGATCCCCAAAGGTTTTTGATTAAATAGCGGAATAGAAAATATGATCCAAAAAAAGTGTATGTATATCACACGTACACAACCACACTAGGCCCCAATTACTATTGTTTGTACCCCTAAAAGGCTAGATGAGGAGTAGGGGGGGTATGGAACAGGCAGCACCCTCAAACCTTCAGAAGTATGAGATGAACCCCAACAACTTGGAAAGGTGGATCTCTCTCACACGTACCAACACAGACTATCCCCCAATTTAACTGATCCCCAAAGGTTTTTGATTAAATAGCGGAATAGAAAATATGATCCAAAAAAAGTGTATGTATATCACACGTACACAACCACACTAGGCCCCAATTACTATTGTTTGTACCCCTAAAAGGCTAGGAGTAGGGGGAGTATGGAACAGGCAGCACCCTCAAACCTTCAGAAGTATGAGATGAACCCCAACAACTTGGAAAGGTGGATCTCTCTCACACGTACCAACACAGACTATCCCCCAATTTAACTGATCCCCAAAGGTTTTTGATTAAATAGCGGAATAGAAAATATGATCCAAAAAAAGTGTATGTATATGACACGTACACAACCACACTAGGCCCCAATTACTATTGTTTGTACCCCTAAAAGGCTAGATGAGGAGTAGGGGGGGTATGGAACAGGCAGCACCCTCAAATCTTCAGAAGTATGAGATTGTGTTCACTGTACCCCACAAAGATTGAGTTCACTGCACCCCACAATGATTGTGTTCACTGCACCTCACAAAGATTGTGTTCACTGTACCCCCCAAAGATTGTGTTCACTGCACCCCACAAAGATTCTGTTCACTGTACCCCACAAAGATTGTGTTCACTGCACCCTAAAAGGATGTTGTTCACTGCACCCCACAAAGATTGTGTTCACTGCACCCTAAAAGGATGTTGTTCACTGCACCCCAAAAAGATTGTGTTCACTGTACCCCCCCAAAGATTGTGTTCACTGCACCCCACAAAGATTGTGTTCACTGCACCCCAAAAAGATTGTGTTCACTGTACCCCCCAAAGATTGTGTTCACTGCACCCCAAAAAGATTGTGTTCACTGTACCCCCCAAAGATTGTGTTCACTGCACCCCACAAAGATTCTGTTCACTGTACCCCACAAAGATTGTGTTCACTGCACCCCAAAAAGATTGTGTTCACTGTACCCCCCCAAAGATTGTGTTCACTGCACCCCACAAAGATTCTGTTCACTGCACCCCACAAAGGATTTTGTTCACTGCACCCCAAAAAGATTGTGTTCACTGCACCCCAAAAAGGATTTTGATCACTGCACCCCAAAAAGGATGTTGTTCACTGCACCCCAAAAATGATTTTGTTCACTCCACCCCAAAAAGATTGTGTTCACTGCACCCCACAAAGATTGTGTTCACTGCACCCCAAAAAGATTGTGTTCACTGTACCCCCCAAAGATTGTGTTCACTGCACCCCACAAAGATTCTGTTCACTGTACCCCACAAAGATTGTGTTCACTGCACCCCAAAAAGATTGTGTTCACTGCACCCCAAAAAGGATGTTGTTCACTGCACCCCAAAAAGGATGTTGTTCACTCCACCCCAAAAAGGATGTTGTTCACTGCACCCCAAAAAGGATGTTGTTCACTCCACCCCAAAAAGATTGTGTTCACTGCACCCCACAAAGATTGTGTTCACTGCACCCCAAAAAGATTGTGTTCACTGCACCCCAAAAATGATTTTGTTCACTGCACCCCAAAAAGGATTTCGTTCACTGCACCCCAAAAAGGATGTTGTTCACTCCACCCCAAAAAGATTGTGTTCACTGCACCCCAAAAAGATTGTGTTCACTGCACCCCACAAAGGATTTTGTTCACTGCACCCCAAAAAGATTGTGTTCACTGCACCCCAAAAAGGATGTTGTTCACTGCACCCCAAAAAGGATTTTGTTCACTGCACCCCAAAAAGATTGTGTTCACTGCACCCCACAAAGGATTTTGTTCACTGCACCCCACAAAGATTGTGTTCACTGCACACCAAAAAGGATTGTGTTCACTGCACCCCAAAAAGATTTTGTTCACTGCACCCCAAAAAGATTGTGTTCACTGCAGCCCAAAAAGATTGTGTTCACTGCAGCCCAAAAAGATTGTGTTCACTGCACCCCAAAAAGATTGTGTTCACTGCACCCCACAAAGGATTTTGTTCACTGCACCCCACAAAGATTGTGTTCACTGCACACCAAAAAGGATTGTGTTCACTGCACCCCAAAAAGATTTTGTTCACTGCACCCCAAAAAGATTGTGTTCACTGCAGCCCAAAAAG
>NC_138775.1:55745803-55885803 GCF_965119305.1 Pelophylax lessonae
AGTGATAAAGAATCATTCCACAGATATTAATAATACAACGCAGTTAAAAATAATTATTCATGATGAGGATTCACAGTCATGCAATGCCGCTGATGACAAAGCCATATGGTTGGGGCGCAGTAAAAGTGCAGATATTGTGGATCTCAGTGAAATGTGGAATGGTTACAGAGATCGGAAGGCGTCTTGGGAAGAAAGAGGAACGGATCGCCAGCGCGCTTCCTCTCTTAATTGTGTTTACAGTACACACACGTCATAACAATAACATAAAACCTCCATCCAAAACCAAAACAATAACAAATAGGACTGAAGTGTGCAATCCAAAAGGCTTTGCAAGAGGCAGCAACAATAAAGGGCAGAACCACACTTTTGCATTGCAGGGCCGCTTGCAGGAAACTGTAATGGTCAGTTCACACCGCATGCAGTCCAGTGTGTTTTTTTCTGCATCAAAATCGCATGAAAAGCAGGTTATATGGTTTCCAATGGCATAGCTCACGGCAGTGCTGGCAGTTCCAGTGTGTTTCGGCTCTAGAAAAAAAAAAAGTAGAACAGGCTGATTTTTCCTGCACTGGACTGTACATGAACACTGTAAAACGCATCAAAAACGCACTGGAACACACATGTCCTTATTTAAGGTTAAGGGGGAAAAAAAGGGGTAAAAATGCACAGAAAGGCACCAAAGCGCACTGGAACACACATGTCCTTATTTAAGGTTAAGAAAAAAAAAAAAAGAAAAAGAGGAAGAATGCACTGGAATGCATCAAAAAACACACCAAAACTGCACTGGAATGCATCAAAAACGTGTCAAAAACGCACATGCATAAAAGCATGTGGAGCACATGCAGACTGCGTTTCTATGGTGAGAACTGGTCCTAACACATGTTACTTATGTTAGCACATTTGGGGGTCATTCATTCAGAGTGGTACCCCAAAACACTTAAGCATGGTATACACACTACGTTTTTTATCATTCAACCCAGTGGGCTAAACGAAAAAACGCTGAAGAGCTCGGGAGGAGATCCTGTACTAACAATCTAAAGTTAGTACAGCAAACTCCCGTCAGAGCTATTGTGTTCTGACAGGGGGACGCCCACCCACACCCCCCCCCCCCCGCGCCAGAACCCACCGGTCCGCGCTCTCAGCCATTGGCTGAGAGAGCTGTTTGGGAGCTGTTTGGCAGACCTTTTTCGATCATGCCCCTTTGACAGAACGTGAGCGTATGGCCGGCTTCTGTCGAACCCGCTGCCACACACATGTGCCGAATGTTGGCCAGTTTCTATTGAACCGGCCAATACCGCCCAATATTCGGCCCTTGTGTACAGGGCTTAAGGCGACGTGGCTCTGACACACATAGAAAATTCTCTGCCCTTTAGGAGATGTGTGGCAGCGCCATTCATTAGTATTGGCACCCCCACGCATCTGCTAATGCTTACGTGAAACTGCTCAGTGCTGTAGCACCATATGGTCCAGCGTGGCACATTTTTGGAAGAGTCAGGGACTTCTCGCAGATAGGACACCCCAGTAATATTATTGGGCTGCCTTACATGCAAGGCATAGAAACACACATGAGCTGAGTCGCACCTGTAGATGTGAACTAGGGATCAACTGATTATCGGCAAAGCCGATATATCGGGGGCTGATATGCACTTTCCCCGATATATCTGAATTGGCCCCTGAGGTTACCGATATTGTCAATATTTCGGAAAGTGCTTGTACTGGAGTGATGCCTGCTGCCAGAGGCATCATCCCGGTACCGGCATCCATACCCGAGGGTAACCAGCTTGCACGGCCGCCGAGGACGCGATCAAAGCCGCATTCGGCACTGATCGGGTCTCCATGCCAAGTACCCGGATCACTTCTGGGTACTTGGTGCCAGATTTAAAAAAAATTACAACATTCAAAACAGCCAAACTTGGTATTTTGAATGCTTTTAAGTGCAGAGGAGGGGTTTGGGGTCTTTTAGACCCCAGATCCCTCCACAAGAGTACCTGTGAAGGAAAAAAAAAAAAATGTTTTTAAATGTATGAAAATATCAGCGCATATCGGCCGATACCGACATGCACTGGCCAAAATATTGGTATTGGTATCGGCAACGAAAAACCGATATTGGTCGATCACTAATGTGAACCTTTGAATTTGAAGCGTTGCCTTTGAATGTACCCAAATCAAACCTCAACACATACAAAAATATACCAACACATCTTTAGACAACGCAGCCTACCATGCATTCAAATCTGTGTGCGGAAGGGGGGTAGTCGTTTCTTTACACTGTATATGTGCATTGCTGGTTCCAATTACAATGCAACTCACATATACTGCAGATTGCAGTACACGCGTGTTAATGTGCACATGCATACATGTATAGATGGGAATACGGCCATTGGGTAAGAGGTCTCCAACAACCCAGCACCAGAAAACACACAGAACTAAGAGGCCCTATCATCTTCCTCCTCCATAGGCCTACATGGCATGTGTACAAAGATCTGTCATACACATTATTTCTATTTCTCTCAGTGGACTGAATATACATTTTCGGCCAAAACTCCACAAGCGACTATCAGGCACTCTGCGATAGTGCGAACTTGTGATCAGTTACTAAAATTTGCATTCACTGACTTTACAGGTGAATGTCAAACTAAGTTTTGCAACCATCATCCACAATTGATCTCTTACTATCACAGGTGTGTCTGGTCAGTTGCAGCCAATCACAATATATCAGAGCTCGCTGGGTGGACTCCTCAGTGTCCGATTGTACGGGACGGGTCATGTATGAATCAGCCATGTAGACTCCCCACTGACTAACTACAAGCAAAGGTCACTGACCTGCTACAAAGGTCACATGGACAGTCACATGATGGCACAGAGACCACAGGTTGCTCTGGGTGACCGCGAGTATTTTTGTGTCTTTTTTTTTAACATACTTGTAAATTTTTGGGACTTCTCCTAGGGCCGTCTCCTGAAGCTGGACACACTTGGCTCTATGAAGCTCTAACGTGCTGGCATGGCCAGTGTTCTGCCGAAAACTCAAACTTGCCGAATTCTCCAATGACTGTACTTCCGGAGAGTGTACACCAGGAATAATTGGAAATTTCAAGCACTTTTCACACCGGGAGCCTTTATACTCCGGTAGATGCTATAAATGAGTGCAGATTGTTAGTCCTCCCACTAGTAACCAAAAACATGGCCGCCTCCAAGGTGGCGACAACTAGTGGGCAACAATCTGCAATAATTATAGCATCTACCGGAGTGTAAAGGCTGCCGGTGTTGTGTGAAAACACCAAGTGATGGAAATCTCCAATTATTTCTGGTGTACACTCTCCGGGAGTAACATCGTTGGAGAATTCGTCATGTTGGAGTTCTCGGCAGAACACCGGGACACTGAAGACTTGCAGTGTTGTATGTAAAGAAACTTTGGACATTTCGGGTGTCAGGTCAGAAAGGTGGAAAGCTGCATTAACTTAAAATAGATCCTGTATGTGTATTTATCTGCTTGCCTGGAGTTCAGCCACACAGGCAGTGGGTGAATGTTGAAGAGTGGGGTAGGTAGCAGTGGTGCGGTGATATCAATGCACATAAGTCAGTCTGACATTATTTTCTTTTCCGTTCTTTCCATCTGCTGCTACCCTAATCATGGCCATACTCAAGTCCAAGGAGAAAAGTTGTGTCACATCTTCTCTGCTAATCAGCAACTCATTTATTTATTGCAGCTATTTAAATAGGGCCAACAATTAACACAGCACTTCACATTCACACCAGTCTCTCAAAGGAGCTTACAATCTAAAATTCCAATCCCATATGCAGACATACACAGGGACACTTACCTACCTACCCTGACTGGGATTTGAACTGAGGACTCCAGTCATGAAAGGCAGAAGTGCTAACCACTGTACTGCCATAAAATTATTCAATGCTTTACTATGACAGGGACAGTAAAAACAGTAATAATAAAAATAAATAATATTACAATAATAGTAATGTCTTGGTTGGGATTCGAACCAAAGACCCCCACTAAGCCACAGTGCAGCCAGGACACAGGGCACCTCATATATGGTGCACCATCCTCTGTGAACACATCTACCAACCATCTGTGCCATATCGGTCCATCAACAAGGCCATCAACCACTATGATCACTTCCACCCAGAAACATGGACATGCAACCATATCTCACCATCAATGTGGCCTCCATCCCCTATGATCACTTCTACTGAACAATATGGATGTACAACTAGATCTGTCATATTTGGCCATCAATGTGGCCACTATCCTTTATGACTACTTCCACTCAACAATACTAATATACAAACAAATAGATCGTATCTGGTCATCAATGTGACCATCAACCTCTACGACTACTTCCACTGGATGTATATCTGGCCATCAATGTGACCATCAACCTCTACGACTACTTCTACTGGACGTATATATGGCCATCAATGTGACCACCAACCTCTACGACTACTTCCACTGGACGTATAACCATATCTGGCCATCAATGTGACCACCAACCTCTATGACTACTTCCACTGGACGTATAACCATATCTGGCCATAAATGTGACCACCAACCTCTACGACTACTTCCACTGGACGTATAACCATATCTGGCCATCAATGTGACCACCAACCTCTATGACTACTTCCACTGGACGTATAACCATATCTGGCCATAAATGTGACCACCAACCTCTACGACTACTTCCACTGGACGTATAACCATATCTGGCCATCAATGTGACCACCAACCTCTACGACTACTTCCACTGGACGTATAACCATATCTGGCCATCAATGTGACCACCAACCTCTACGACTACTTCCACTGGACGTATATATGGCCATCAATGTGACCACCAACCTCTACGACTACTTCCACTGGACGTATAACCATATCTGGCCATCAATGTGACCACCAACCTCTACGACTACTTCCACTGGACGTATATATGGCCATCAATGTGACCACCAACCACTATGACTACTTCCACTGGACGTATAACCATATCTGGCTATCAATGTGACCACCAACCTCTACGACTACTTCCACTGGACGTATATATGGCCATCAATGTGACCACCAACCTCTACGACTACTTCCACTGGACGTATAACCATATCTGGCCATCAATGTGGCCACCATCCTTTACCACCACTTTCACTGAACTAGAGAAACATACAACTAGTTTTGTCAAAGAGGATGGACATACAGCCAACTGTCATAAATGGCTCTCAAACTGACCACCATCCTCTACGACCACTTCCACCAATCTAAATGAACATACAATCACATGAGTCAAATTTGGACATAAATGTGGCCACCAACCTCTAAGACCACTTCCACCCAAATACATTGACATACAACTGTATCAGGCCATCAATGTGGCCACCATCCTTTACCACCACTTTTGTCAAACAAGATGGATGTACAACCACATCTGTAATATATGGCCCTCAATGAGGCCACCATCATCTATGACTACTTCCACCCAACATAATGGACATTCAACCACATGTGTCATATCCAGCCGTCAACAGGACCACCACTGCCAAGTTGAAGACTCATCAGAACAATCTAATAATGTACTGGCAGCCCGACCTTCCTGACCATGATGCCGAATTTGATTGCTTAGTCCCAGAGTCCTTCAGCACTGAAAAAGTCCAAGGTGTCATAGTCCTGTCCTTTCTGTGCTCTTCTGATGAAGTGCCAGAGGCGGATGCATCTTCTGCCCACCCCCTTGTCCCTCCAATAACACCAACATTCTTCCTTTTCCCCAGAGTTCTCTGTCTGTAGAACTGGGACATAAACATGTACGCCGGATTCTGCTCTGCAACAATGTTTATTACCAAAACTGGTGCCAGGCAAGCAATATTGATTGGTGGTCAGAGGAATGGGAGGGGTCACGTACAATAATTTCCAATAATACAGCTGCCCATGGCACACAGAGTAAGGTGGTTAGATGGAGTGTGTATAGGAGAGGTACATGGAGTGTGTATAGGAGCGGCACATGGAGTGTGTATAGGAGCGGCACATGGAGTGTGTATAGGAGAGGTACATGGAGTGTGTATAGGAGAGGTACATGGAGTGTGTATAGGAGAGGCACATGGAGTGTGTATAGGAGAGGTACATGGAGTGTGTATAGGAGAGGTACATGGAGTGTGTATAGGAGAGGCACATGGAGTGTGTATAGGAGAGGTACATGGAGTGTGTATAGGAGAGGTACATGGAGTGTGTATAGGAGAGGTACATGGAGTGTGTATAGGAGAGGCACATGGAGTGTGTATAGGAGAGGTACATGGAGTGTGTATAGGAGAGGTACATGGAGTGTGTATAGGAGAGGCACATGGAGTGTGTATAGGAGAGGTACATGGAGTGTGTATAGGAGAGGTACATGGAGTGTGTATAGGAGAGGCACATGGAGTGTGTATAGGAGAGGCACATGGAGTGTGTATAGGAGAGGCACATGGAGTGTGTATAGGAGCGGCACATGGAGTGTGTATAGGAGAGGTACATGGAGTGTGTATAGGAGAGGTACATGGAGTGTGTATAGGAGAGGTACATGGAGTGTGTATAGGAGAGGCACATGGAGTGTGTATAGGAGCGGCACATGGAGTGTGTATAGGAGAGGTACATGGAGTGTGTATAGGAGCGGCACATGGAGTGTGTATAGGAGAGGCACATGGAGTGTGTATAAGGTAGGTACATATACAGTGGGGTAGGTAGATGTAGTGTGTAAAAGGTAGGTAGATGTAGTGTGTATAAGGTAGGTCCACACAGTGGGGTTGGTAGATGTAGTGTATATAAGGTAGGTATATACAGAGTGTATGTAGGTAGGTAGGTACATACACAGTGTGGTAGGTAGATGTATGTAGGTAGATGGAGTGTGTACATAAGGTAGGTACACACAGTGCGGTAGGTAGATGTAGTGTACAAGGTAGGTACATATACAGTGCAGTAGGAAGATGTAGGTAGGTATATATAGAGTGCGGTAGGTAGGTGTATGTAGGTATAGAGCACAGTAGGTACATATATTGCGCTGTAGGTAGATATATGTAGGTAGGTAGGTGGGTGTAAGTAGGTAGGTACATATACAGTGCAGTAGGTAGATCGGTAGATGTAGGAAGCTGTAGGTAGGTACATATAGAGTGCGGTAGGTAGGTGTAGGTAGGTACATATAGAGCGCAGTAGGTAGGTAGATGTATATAGGTAGGTAGGTACATATACAGTGCAGTAGGTAGATGTATGTAGGTAGATGTAGGTAGGTACATATAGAGCACAGTAGGTAGATGTAGGGAAGTAGGTAAGTGTATGTAGATAGGTAGGTAGCTGTAGGTAGGCACATATACAGTGCAGTAGGTAGCTGTGGGTAGATCGGTAGATGTAGGTAGGTGTAGGTAGGTACATATAGAGCACAGTAGGTAGGCACATATACAGTGGTGTAGGTAGGTAGATATAGAGTGCGGTAGGTAAGTGTATGTAGATAGGTAGGTAGGTACATATAGAGCGCGGTAGATAGGTACATATACAGTGCAGTAGGATGATGTAGGTAGGTATATATAGAGTGCGGTAGGTAGGTGTATGTAGGTATAGAGCACAGTAGGTACATGCTGTAGGTAGGTGGGTGTAAGTAGGTAGGTACATATACAGTGCAGTAGGTAGCTGTGGGTAGATCGGTAGATGTAGGTAGGTGTAGGTAGGTACATATACAGTGCAGTAGGTAGGTATAGGTAGATGTATGTAGGTAGCTGTAGGTAGGCACATATACAGTGGTGTAGGTAGCTGTGGGTAGATCGGTAGATGTAGGTAGGTACATATACAGTGCAGTAGGTAGGTAGATATAGAGCACAGTAGGTAGGTATAGATAGGTGTAGGTAGGTAGGTGTGTGGATGTAGGTAGGTACATATACAGTGCAGTAGGTAGATGTATATAGATGTATGTAGGTAGGTATAGATAGGTGTAGGTAGGTGTGCGTCTTACCTTGTCTGACAGCTGTGACGGGCAGTGATTGGCCGGTGTCGCTCCTCAGCATGTCCCGTACATCATACCGGGGCAGTCCGGACACCGGTACACCGGACACCTCCAATAAGAGTTCTCCCTCCTGCAGCTGTCCGTCCCCCGAGTCTCCTCCGACATACAGGAACTCTCCGTACTCCGCTCCCCCCAGCAGGCTCAGCTCTCCCCCCACCGTACACCGGTGTACCCGGCCCGTCCAGTGGCTCTTCTTCTGGATGACTTTGGCCATCGGTCCCCCCCTCCCCCGCCTCTACTGATCAGAACAAGTGTCACCGGTAACTTTTCCCCCCCGACTGACAGATCATCGTCATCATCCGGGAACTTTACCTCCCCTCCCCCCCAGTCCTCCCCCGGAGGACTCCGCACCGACACATCCAACAACTTCCCGGCTCCGGATCTCCTCTCCTCAGCGGCTCCTTTAAACCGATACAAAGGTCCCCTCCATCCCGTCCCGGCACCGAGCCCCGCACTCAGCGCTCACAGCTACACCGAGCATGCGCAGTGCCGGCACACCTCTCCTCCCCACCCCCACCTCCTTCACTTCCCTACACCGACCGCTGCCAGGTCCTAGACAACACGGGGCCCCTGACAGAGCGCAACCCGGGGCCCCTGACAAAGGACAACCCGGGGCCCCTGACAGAACACAACCCGGGGCCACTGAGAGAGAGCAACCCGGGGCCCCTGACAGAGAGCAACCGGGGCCCCTGACAGAGTGCAACCCGGGGCCCCTGACAGAGAGCAACCCGGGGCCCCTGACAGGGAACAGCCCGGGGCCACTGAGAGAGAGCAACCGGGGCCCCTGACAGAGAACAACCCGGGGCCCCTGACAGAACACAACCCGGGGCCCCTGACAGAGAGCAACCCGGGGCCCCTGACAGAACACAACCTGGGGCCACTGAGAGAGAGCAACCGGGGCCCCTGACAGAGCGCAACCCGGGGCCCCTGACAAAGGACAACCCGGGGCCCCTGACAGAGCGCAACCGGGGCCCCTGACAGAACACAACCTGGGGCCACTGAGAGAGAGCAACCGGGGCCCCTGACAAAGGACAACCCGGGGCCCCTGACAAAGGACAACCCGGGGCCCCTGACAGAGCGCAACCGGGGCCCCTGACAGAACACAACCTGGGGCCACTGAGAGAGAGCAACCGGGGCCCCTGACAGAGTGCAACCCGGGGCCCCTGACAGAGTGCAACCCGGGGCCCCTGACAGAGAACAACCCGGGGCCCCTGACAGAGAGCAACCCGGGGCTCCTGACAGAGAGCAACCGGGGCCCCTGACGGAGCGCAACCCGGGGCCCCTGACAAAGGACAACCCGGGGCCCCTTGACAGAGCGCAACCCGGGGCCCCTGACAGAGCGCAACCCGGGGCCCCTGACAGAGCGCAACCCGGGGCCCCTGACAGAGAGCAACATGGGGCCCCTGACAGAGAGCAACACGGGGCCCCTGACAGAGAGCAACCCGGGGCCCCTGACAGAGCGCAACCCGGGGCCCCTGACAGAGAGCAACCCGGGGCCCCTGACAGCGAACAACCCGGGGCCCCTGACAGCGAACAACCCGGGGGCCCCTGACAGAGCGCAACCCAGGGCCCCTGACAGGGAACAACCTGGGGCCCCTAACAGGGAACAACCCAGGGCCCCTGACAGAGAGCAACCCGGGGGCCCCTGACAGGGAACAACCTGGGGCCCCTGACAGCAACGTGTGGCCCCTGACAGCGAACAACCCAGAGCCCCTAACAGGAAAGAACCCGGGGCCCCTGACAGAGGACAACCCGGGGCCCCTGACAGAGAGCAACCCGGGGCCCCTGACAGAGCGCAACCCGGGGGCCCCTGACAGAGCGCAACCTGGAGCCCCTGACAGCAACGTGGGGCCCCTGACAGAGAACAACCCAGAGCCCCTAACAGGAAAGAACCCGGGGCCCCTGACCGAGGACAACCCGGGCCCCTGACAGAGAGCAACCTGGGGCCCCTGACAGAGCTCAAACCCGGGCTCCTGACGGAGCGCAACCTGAGGCCCCTGACAGAGCGCAACCCAGGGCCCCTGACAGAGAGCAACCCGGGGCCCCTGACAGAGAGCAACCTGGGGCCCCTGACAGCAACGTGGGGCCCCTGACAGAGAACATCCCGGAGCCCCTAACCGGAAAGAACCCGGGGCCCCTGACAGAGCTCAAACCCGGGGGCCCCTGACAGAGCTCAAACCCAGGAGGCCCCTGACAGAGCTCAAACCCGGGGGGCCCCTGACAGAGCGCAACCCGGGGGCCCCTGGCAGAGCGCAACCCGGGGGCCCCTGGCAGAGCGCAACCCGGGGGCCCCTGACAGAGCGCAACCCGGGGCCAACCTGGGGCCCCTGACAGAGAGCAACCCAGGGCCAACCTGGGGCCCCTGACAGAGCGCAACCCGGGGGCCCCTGACAGGGAACAACCTGGGGCCCCTGACAGAGCGCAACCCCGGGCCCCTAACAGGGAACAACCCGGGGGCCCCTGACAGAGAGCAACCCGGGGGCCCCTGACAGAGAGCAACCCGGGGGCCCCTGACAGGGAACAACCTGGGGCCCCTGACAGGGAAAAACCCGGGGCCCTTGACAGAGCGCAACCCGGGGCCCCTGACAGAGAGCAACCCGGGGCCCCTGACAGAGAGCAACCCCGGGCCCCTGACAGAGAGCAACCCGGGGCCAACCTGGGGCCCCTGACAGCAACGTGGGGCCCCTGACAGAGAACAACCCGGAGCACCTAACAGGAAAGAACCCGGGGCCCCTGACAGAGCTCAAACCCGGGGCCCCTGACAGAGCTCAAACCCGGGGCCCCTGACAGAGCTCAAACCCGGGGGCCCCTGACAGAGCTCAAACCCGGGGGCCCCTGACAGAGCGCAACCCGGGGGCCCCTGACAGAGCACAACCCGGGGGCCCCTGACAGAGCACAACCCGGGGGCCCCTGACAGAGCGCAACCCGGGGGCCCCTGACAGAGCGCAACCCAGGGGCACCTGACAGAGCGCAACCCGGGGGCCCTGACAGGGAACAACCCGGGGCCCCTGACAGAGCGCAACTCAGGCCCCTAACAGGGAACAACCCGGGGCCCCTGACAGAACTCAACCCGGGCCCCTAGCAGCCTGACACTGGACTGTCCGACCTGTTCATTACATTACTTCACTGGGACAGGGACCCTTTACCTGCTTTACCTGGATAGGAACAATAATAAACCAATAATATCAATATATAATAAAGACATACTCTGCATTACTGGGATAGGGACATTATATAAAAATAAAAACAATGATAATAATATTACAAATAATATTAAAACAATAATAAAAATAATAATGCTTTTACTTGGATAGGAACAACATAACTATAGTATCAATAATAATAATTATATTTATTATAATAAAATAAATACTATATCCTGCTTTTCTGAGATAGGGACACCATATAATAATAATAACAACAATATTATTAATAATAGGAATATTATACCATGCTTTTATTTAGGGAATATTAAAATAATAATAGAATATAATAATATTAACAGTGGTATACTCCGCTTTACTGGGGTAGGGACTACATCATCATAATAATATTAGTAGTGATAATAATAGGAAAAATATACTCTACTTTACCAGGATAGGGACAACATTATAGTAATAGAAGCAGTAGTAATAACAATAATAGTGAATAGGGCAGTATATTAATAGCAATATAAATATTATTATTAATAATAATAATATTATTTATCATTAGGAAAGGGACCTTAAAACAATACTAACATTATATTAATTATAATTGTATTAATATACTATGTTTTACTGAGATAGACAATATATTAAAACCAATAATATAAGGGCTCTTTCACACGGGCGTTCCGTATGTCCGTTTTTCATCCCATCCGTTTGCGGATGAAAAACGGACATAATGTATCTCTATGTAAACATCCGTTTTTCGTCCTTTCAGTTCAGTTCAGTTTTTTGGAACGGAAGAGAAACCTATTTTTTCTTCCGTTCAAAAACGGATGTCAGTGGTGTCATCCGCTGACATCCGTATTTACATAGAGATACATTATGTCCGTTTTTCATCCGCAAACGGATGGGATGAAAAACGGACAGACGGACCGGATGACACAAGTGTCATCCGTGTCCGTTTCCCAGAAAAAAAAAAAGGACCTGATCGGGCAAAAAAACTGAACGCCCCTGTGAAAGAGCCCTTATAGTAATATATATATATATAATAGTAATTATATAGTAATATAATTCTTGGAAAGGGGCAACAATAATGACAATATTTTAATAATATACTTTACTTCACTGAGAAAGAGACATCATACCAATAATACCAATCATCACAACATAATATTCATAGTAAATACAATAATTGACTTTGCTTCACTGAAAAATGGATATCATACTACCAATAATAATCTTATTATAATCACTACTATCATTATTATCAGTAGAAGTATATTTGTGTCTTAGTGATGGGTAGTGTGGTAGTTTAGTGGTTCGTGTTTCTGCTTTATAACATCAATGTCCTTGGTTCAAATCTCAGTAAGGACAGCTACCTGCATGGAGTTTGCATGTTCTCCCTGCACTTGTTTGTATGGGCTTCTTCCAGATTCTCCATTTTCTTTTAACATTCCAAAGACATGCTAATAGTAAAAGTAGAACTATAGGCATTTATTTTTTTCATTTTGGTAGAGTCAGATTTTTTTTCGCCATCTGTGTCCCGCTGCAGAGATTTCCCTTTACTTCCTGTCCCATTGCCAAACAGAAAAGTTCCTGCAAATTAAGGGGAATTCCTTGGGGACTCCCAGGTCACCAGAACTAGTGCCCCCATTGGAAGATTTTCCTTCTATTACTTTTCTGGAGACAATCCAAAATTTGGGATTTTCTTTCAATTTCACTTTCAATGATAATGATCAATTGGACAAATATAAGGGCAGAATCTCCCTAATGAGGGCACAGACAGCAATAAAAATGGACAGATGTTCTAATCCCTCTCCACTCTATTCAAAACTAAAAAAAAATGTTGGCTTTAGTTATATACTTTAATTTTCTCCTTTCCAAGTAGGCCCTAGAAAGTGTATGAATGTATGTGAGTGCAGGGATGTGAATGTACAGTATATGTAAAGCGCTGTGCACATTATCAGCACTATATTAATACCTGTAACGACCGGGCCTATTTCTGATATTTGTTGTTTACAAGTTAAAATCAGTATTTTTTGCTAGAAAAGTACTTAGAACCCCCAAACATTATACATTTTGTTTGGCAGAGACCCTAGAGAATAAAATGGAGATCATTGCAATACTTTAGGTCACACCGTATTTACACAGTGGTCTTACAAATGCTTTTTTTTCGGAAAAATACACTTTTTGAATATAAAAATAAGAAAACAATAAAGTTAGCCCAATTTGTTGTGGAATGATGACAAACTTCGGTACTTAAAAATCACCATGGGCAACGATTTAACATTTTTTACAGGTTACCTGTTTAGAGTTACAGAGGAGGTCTAGGGCTAGAAGTATTGCTCTCACTCTGAGGTATGTGACGATACCTCACATGTTTTGTTTGAACACCGTTCATCCACACTGACCCGCAAGACCAGTCATCCCCATCCTGACACCCGGACCAGAGGAGTCATCCCCATCCTGACACCCAGACCATTTGAGTCATCCCCATCCTGACACTCAGACCAGTGGAGTCATCCCCATCCTGACACTCAGACCAGTGGAGTCATCCCCATCCTGACACTCAGACCAGTGGAGTCATCCTCATTCTGACACCCAGACCAGAGGAGTCACCTCAATCCTGACACCCAGACCAGGGGAGTCATCCCCATCCTGATACCAAGACCAAAGGAGTCACCCCATCCTCTCACCCAAATCAGCATTCAGAGGAGTCATCTCTATCCCTGTCCATTTCGGTTTACGACCAAGTGCATCCTGAATGTAGCACCCTCCTAGGTAGGTGCTAGGTAGAGAGTATAGTTTTGGCTCTGTCTGCCTATCAGAGGAGCAGCAGGCAAATTCTATATTGCTTTCTGCTTAACAGAGAGCAGGATCTGTGAGTTAGGTCTGCTCAGTGTGTGATTCATCTGGTCTGGGGAGTGTCCCCACTGGTCCAATGGAGAGGCACATTGGACAGTGAAGGAAACCTGGCCAATGGGTACACAGGCTTTGGTACAGCCCCAGTGACTGGCACAGACTGATGGTCTCGGTGCATTATGGGGTGTGGTATAAAAACCAGAAGCATATGTGCTCGGGGTCTTTGGCTGGTAGGCAGAGTCCCAGAAGGAAGGGTGGCGGCTGCCTCCTCTTCTGCAGCAGTTGGTGTATGTTCACAGGCAGTTGGCCTGGTGAGCCAGAAGGAAGGAGCTGAACCCAGAGGTCCAGGAGAGCTTACTAAGAGGGGTTGAGACACAGGAGAATCTGGAAAAACAGTATTGGGAGTACAGGAGATCGTGTCTAAGGGCCTGACCAGGAAGGGGGCCATCCCAGAGAAGAGTAGTCAGAGGACGGGTGTCAGCTGGTGGAGTGAAAAGGGGTGCTAGGCGAGTACCCTGAAGATTATTGCTAAGCAAGCATTATATTCAGAGACTTTACCTCAGATTCATCTAGTGGCAAGGTGAAAATGCGGCCTTGCCACACCTTCAGATAGAAGTCCTCAGCATTGTGAATAGTTCAAGTTCTGGAGTATCCCACTCTATCCCTTCTCCCATCCCTATTTATAATAAAACAACAAAATAGCAACCCCTAGACTGTTTATTGACTTAGCCAGAAAGTAAAGTGTTAAGATTCTGCATGCAGTTGCTACTGGTAACCCAGAGGGACCCGAAAAGGTGAGAAGTCCAGCAGCCTTCGAGGGGGGCAGTGCTACACCCAAATCAGTGTTCAGAGGAGTCATCTCTATCCCTGTCCATTTCAGTTTAGGGCCAAGTGCATCCTGAATTTTTTTTTTCGGTTTTTGCACCAAAATTTTCTTTTCGGTGCACCACTATAGGAAAGTAAACAAATTAACTACATCAAGGTTTCTTAACCAGGGTTCCATGGAACCCTAGGGTTCTTCCAGAGGTTGCTAGGGCTTCCTTGAGCAATGAGCAATTTCTGCCTCTTAGATAAGTTCCCATTGGCACCATTGATCTTTTTAGCAGTCAGAGGGTAATCCTTCCTAATGACTATCACAATATTGTATCATGAGTTGCAGATATAGTCATTTTTAGCAGGGGTGCCCTGAGACCAGAAAGGTATTTCAAGGTTTCCTCTTTCTTGAAAAGGTTGAGAAAGGCTGCGCTAAACCTTCCCTACACCCCTCGTGTCCACTGTACTTATCTCCTTCCTTGATTATCTTCTGCTATCCACACCACCAGGCATCTGAAATGATGGTGAAGCGGGAAATAGTGGAAGCACATGACTGTGCTGACCATTGAAAATCTCTCTGAGCTCTCCTCCTCCTAGGATCCCAGAATAATGTACATAAGCTGCAGAAGAGTGTGGCTATCAAATGCCTGGACTGTAACATTAGCTAGCATGGGCAGTGAAAGATAATCATCCAAGGCAGTACAGCAAGGACTGGAGGTGTAGGGGGGGCGCTGTAAGTTTTTTCAAGTTTTGTGAAAAGGTGAACTAAGCCTTTATGTAATCCTCAGACCCAAAATGTACATTTTAAAGTGGAACTAAACTCTTTGAATTAACATGAACTATTTTTATTCCTTATGCTGCCATCATAATAAATAGATAGGAAAGTATATTATATTACATTCCTTCAGTCGCTTCCTGGTTTCTGGCCTAAGCAAAAATGTTATCATACAGCCCAGGACTGTTCATGGACATTTTTTTTCTTTCATCTGAAAGAAGGGAGAAGGTGTCTTTTTCAACCAAGTACGCCCTCCTGCCGCTATGCCTGCGCTAAGGGCAGATGGATTCCAAGAAGTGCTACATGAATTATTTGCTCATACGCCAGATGGCCACAGCTAGAAATTTTAGGGGGTGTTTTTTAAAGTGATTTCTCAAGAAATTAAAGCATGGAGAAATGGATGGATGGGGAGTTTGTTTTGAATATTTAAAATTAATTTAATAGCATTTTCAGTTTTTGGTGCTCAGATACGGTTTAGTTCCACTTTAACTGCTTGCTGACTACAAACTGTACTTATACAGCAGCAAGTCAGCTCTCCTGTGCAGGATCTCCTACCTGTACATGATCCTGCACTTCCGGGTCTGGGTCACGCACCGCCGGCAACCCACTCCCGCTGTGATTGGACACAGCAGGAGCCAATTAGCGATCATTTGGGACAGAAGTAGAACAGCGGTCTGCCTATGTAAACAAGGCAGACTACCGTTCTGTCAGTAGGGAAGTTAGTGGTCCTGTGTTTCTGGTAAGCAGGAACTCGGATCTCTGCCTTCCCATAGTACAAGCACCTCCCACACAGTAAGCACATTTTAGGCACTCATTTAACCCTTTGATCGCCCCTGTTGTTAACCCCTTCCCTGCTAGTGTCATTAGTACAGTGACAGTGCATATTTATAGCACTAATCACTATTAGTGTCACTGGTTCCCACAAAAAGTGTCACTTAGTGCCTGATTTGTCCGCCACAATGTCGCAGTCCCACTATAAGTTGCTGATCATCACTATTACTAGTAAAAAAAAAAAAGAAAAATAAATAAAAATTCCATAAATATATCCCTAAAGGGCCGTACACACTTGGCGAAAATCGGACGAAATATCCTCCGATTTTTCTCTCTCTTGCTCAGCGTTCATTACCGTTTTTAGTTGACAGTGCATAAATGTTCACAAAATTTCTCGTCCGATTTTTCTTTTTTTGGCACATTTGTTCCTAGACTTCCGGGTTGTCAGCAACTTCAGATCATGCGTGGTTTTTCGTACCGATTTTTCACGGACGAACTGCATACACATTAAACTAAAATTGGTCGTTGAAAATGTCGGCATCGGCTGCTGAAAGTTGTGTACACACTAGCCGAAAATCGGACGATTTTACCTCGGACGGGAATTTTCGGCAGATTTTCTACTAGTGTGTACCCCACTTAAGTTTGTAGACGCAATAACCTTTGCACAAACCAAATAATATACTCTTATTGGGATTTTGTTTTACCAAAAATATGTAGCAGAATACATTTTGGGCTAAACTGATAAGGAAATCCATTTTGTTTTACATTTTTTTTTATTGAATATGTTTTATAACAGAAAGTAAAAAAAAAAAAAATATATATATATATATATATATATATTTTTTATTTTTTATTTTTTTTCAATTATAAATTTTATTAAGGGTTTAGAATGAGGTTATACAAAAAAAAAAAAAAAAAAAACGGCATAGCCGTTCAAATAGCAGAAAGAATAAAAAGAAATGCAATTTCTTACATGAACAACTAACTAGGACAACAAATACATTGGAATCTAGTCTGTTTTTTTTTTTTTTTCAAAATTGTTGGTCTTTTTTTGTTTACAAAAAAAAAACAAAAACCGCAGAAGTGATCAAATACCACCAAAAGAAAGCTCTATTTGTGGGGAAAAAAAGGACATACTGTATTTTCTGGCGTATAAGACTACTTTTGAACCTCAAAAAAATCCCCCAAAAATGGGGGGTCGTCTTATACGCCGAGTATATCTCCAAGGTAACCTAAGTATAAGTATTACCAGTAGATGTAATCTCAAGACGCTGGCTGTGTGGGAATCCTGTACCGGTATACCGTATGTACTGTAGCTTCGGCTACATACAGTGTACCACGCTGAGCCAATCAGGGAGAGCGATGTATTCTATTATTGAATGCAAAGCCTGCTCGGATTGGCGGAGTAACATCAGCCCGCCTCTCTTACTCTGCCAATCCGAGCAGGCTTTGCATTCAATAATAGAGTACATCGCTCACTGTGATTGGCTCAGCACAGTATACTGTATGTAGCCGAAGCTACGGTATACCGGTACAGGATTCCCACACAGCCAGCGTCTTGAGATTAAATCTACTGGTAATACTTAGGGTACCTTGGAGATATTATGAGAGATTACATGTATTACAGTACTTGGGATACCTTGGAGATCTATGAGAAATCTGATGTTTTTCAATGGTGTTGCCTTGCTTCGGAAGGGGGGTAGTCTTATACGGCGAGTATAGCACAAAACCTATGTTTTAACTTGAAAATTAGGGGGGTCGTCTTATACGCCCAGTCGTCTTATACGCCGGAAAATACTGTACATTTTATTTTGGTACAGTTTTGAGGATCACGCAATTGTCAGTTAAAGTAACGCAGTGCCGTATCGCAAAAAATGGCCTGGTCATGAAGGGGGGTAAATCTTTCCAGAGCTGAAGTGGTTAACATGGGTGCAAAAAAAATGAAGAGAAAAAAAATCTCTGGTAGCAAAAAGGTTAACTGTCTATATCCATTTTAATCACCATGTATCTATTTATAATAATATCTATTTTTACATTAAATACCATTATTATACCTTTATTTTATCTTTCACAATTCGGGTGAAGATCCTCTTTAAGTTGCCAGCATCTGAAATGCAGAAGAATATAATTCACATTATTGAACATACCCTGACGGGGTACATAGTGATTGATGGTGATCTGGGTCATCTGTGACAGTGTTGTAGGTAACAACTTTAAATAAACCGAGAAAAAAAACAAAACAGCTGGATTCTAATTGGTTGCGTGTGGGCAAAACAGGAGTTTGTTTTTCAGCACAATCATAAAGGAGGATCTGTGCATGGAGTGTATTCATCAGTACAAATTTTTTTCCTTCTATAATTTTCTGAGTGTCATGCGGAACACTGACACCTGAATTTTCTTTTCGGAAATGCATAGATATGCAGATTTGTAGCCAGAGGCAGGATCAGTGATGTCACAGGCTCAAGCCATGGCAGTGTCCTGCTGTGACCTGTATCAGTTTTCATTAGAACATTGTCTAGGAGATGATGAAAGGGGCATTCGTTATCAGTAATGGAGTCAAAAGGTAATTACCTACCACTTTCAAAGAATAATGCTTCTGATCTTCATGTTTCAAGTTTGGGATTTGGGCACTCAAAGGGAACCTTTACTGGCATTAAAGTAGATCTAACTTAAAGGGTAACTCCACTTTTGTGGGGAAAAAAAAAACAGCAAATAAAGAAAAAACAATATAGTGTATACAATTTCGACACAAATCATTTTGTATTTTAATGTTATTAAAAACGACCTTTCCTTTTCAATCTCCAACTGTTGTAATTTTCTGATAAAGCAATGCAATATGGCTACCTGGAGCTGTTCTGTACACAGAATGTGAACTGACCACACCCAGGAACATCATTTCCTGCTTGTGTGATTGGCTCACCAATTTTCCCAGAAATCTGCACTAAGATACAAGTCAGATTTCTGGCATCCCCTGCACCAAAAATGTCATTTTTGGTGAGCTACTCCTAATAGGAACACATCTAAAGGGATGCAGGTTCAGCAGCTTTGCTCATTAGAGCCCTGCAGCTGCCACAGCTGACTGAAACTACTCCCATTTGACCCACTCAGCACAGAGGCGCAGAGGAACAAAAATTGATTTCTTCAGAATAAAAAAGGTAGGAATCTGCAACAAAGTTTGTTAAAATCCTTGCAATGTACATAGATCACCCAGAGGGATTCAAATGTTTTTTTCTCAACAAAAGTGGAGTTACGCTTTAAAAGGATAAGTCCACCGTAAAACTAAAATCCCTGCATTTATAGATCTCCACGATCTAAAAACTAACCTATCTAGCCCTGTAAAGTAGAAATCAGTATACTTACCTTTTTTTGAAGCCTATCCAACCCGATCTCCAGCAGCAGAAGTTCTGCAGAGGACACGGCCGGCAACGGCTGTGAAATGAATGAGAAGTAATGTCACCCATAGACTTATGGTGTGAATACACGATTAGAATATCGCCCGATCATTCGACCACCGACTTTTGAAAAAGTATTTGTCGGTCGAAAACGTTGCCAACATACACGGTCCGAATATCGCCCGACCGTTGCCCGCCGACCATCGAAACAGTGCTCCTCGGTCCTCATGTGTGATGAGGTTATACAGATTTAAACTGAACGACCTCAACACCAACGTATAGAATATCGTTCATACGCAAACGAGACGACAGAATTTTTCGGGTTTTTCAAACGGTATTTTTCGTTCACAATATCGATATCGCTCATTGATGCCTGGGCATTAACGAGTAGAATATCGGCCGATCGCTCGATGAATGGAAATTTTCGGCCGATTTTCTTATCGTGTATTCCAGCCATTACTGCGGGGCTTCCGTTGTCAGCTGTGTCTTCTGCACCCGCTTACACAGCAAAGCTGACAGCTCAGAGTGGGATCAGGTCGGATCGGGTTAAAAAAAGGTAAGTATACTGATTTCTTCTCAACAGGGCTAGATAGGTTAGTGTTAGATTGTGGAGATCTATAGATGCAGGGATTTTAGTGTTAGGGTGGACTTTAAGATATACAATATTTTTTAATAACAAGTAAAGTGTAAGTGTAACATTTCCAGGTATCAGTAGTCCCCCTGACAATGCCTTCATCTGCTTTTCTCTCCAGAAGGACAGCATTGTCTTTATTCAGGCATCATCCAGGGTCAAATAGTCAATGTAATAAATATTGCGCCTACAGTCAACCATGTGGGGATGAAAAAAAAATATAAAAAATAAACAGCTTCCCCTTTAGGTGGATAATCCACTTTCAATGTGCAATATAACAAAAAAAAGTAAGGCGCTATTGTGCAACCACATCATCACATAGTGTATTAGATTATATTGTCCATACAAATAAAAATAATAATAATAATAATGAAATCCTTAAAAAATTATATAAATCTTCACAATGTGTATGTGCAAAAATAAGAATAATAGATGTAGCACTGCCCCCATGGGAGCTGCTTAGATTGGATTCCCCTGGGTTACCCATAGCAACAGTCTGTTAAATCTTGGCACTTTAATATTTGGCTCAGTCAAAGAACAGTCCATGGTATTAAGTTTTTTGTATTTTATTTAGGAACTTGGATAAGAGAAGGGATGAGTGGGATACCCCAACTTGACAACTATGCACATATTTTGAGGACTTCTAACTGAATTGAGTGCGGCAAGGCTGCTGCTTCACCCTGCCGCTGAAGTGAAGATATTAAGGGTGAACTATTCTGTGAATTAATCTTCAGGGTCTAACTTGGCACCTCCTTTCTCACTGACCATGTGTACTAGCTCTTGTCCTCTGACCCTACAGGAGCGGTCCCCTTCCTGGGCAGGCCCCTGGCAAGCTCCCTGGTACTCACAGACACTGTTTTTCTTCAGGTAGCTCTACCTTCAACCCCACCGTCAGTATCCTGGACCTCTTGGCTCAGCACCACACTCTGACTCACCAGGCCGACTGCCTGTGGCCACTTTCCTTGCTGACAGGAGGAGAGACAGCGGTCACCCTCCTTACTGGGACTCTGCTTCCCACCAAAGAGGCCCTGTCACATGTGCCCTTGGCGTTTATGACCAGTATCAGGATGCACTGCGGTTGTGCCCTCCCACTGGGATTGTCACAAGAGACTGTGTATCATTGGCTGGGTTTCCTCCACTGCCCAACAGCCTCCCCTATTGGATACCAAATGAATCACGCATGGACACATGCAACAGGTAGAACTAACAATCAGACTCTACTGATGAGCAGGCAGAGCTAAAAACTAAGATTTTACCTAGCACCTTTCTAGGAGGGTGCTACATCAGAAAAAAACGAAGAATAATAAAGTCCAGAATATCCGAAAAAACAGATCTTCTTCAAAGGTCCTCCAAACACCGTGCTGAGGAGTGAATAGTGTGCCAATATTCGCTCATATGTGCTCCACCACAGTATAACAGATATACACTTACCAGACATCATGCTTTAACAAGCCATTAGAACCAATAGTTCTCACAGATCCCTTCCAGCCATATGGTAACAGCACACACATATTCCTTCTGATATCCTCCTCCGTGGATAATCATGTACTCAAAAAATGGATAATAACGGTGATAGTGCAATACATTTATTACTCAAAATAGCAGATAAAAGCAGTAATAAAACTCATATTTTCCAGTGCCCCCATCAGCACCAACATATACAGCCTCAAGCAGGGTACACCTATGCCGCTCTTCCAAGAGTTAGTGTGCGTTCCAGCACCAGAAAATGCCCACAAGAGACCCAACAGAAAGTAATGATGACAGCGGCAGCCACGCAGGCTCAATGCATTTCACTAGATAAGCTTCTTCAGAAAGATCCAAGCAGGAAGAATGGGGACTCCCCATGACTAAGCTACAAGGGAGGGAGTGAAACGCGTTGGAGGCTGAGGTTGCCACTCTTACATCGATCCAAGGGACTACATGAATGTGCGGCTACAGGGATCCTTCTCTTTTTACAAGCCATAGCAGGAGCTTGGACGAGCTCCATCCCACGCCAGCACTCCCATTAGCAGATGTTTAAGGATCCATATACACCCCGCTTTAACAGCGCCTGAGTGGCACACCAAGTTGCATTGGGTCGCAGATGTAAGTCCTGGTGCCTGTGCAATTCTCAGCTGTGTTTGCAAAAGTCTTGTACAAAGAAGCCAAGGTTAGAATGTTGCAATCTGATCACTGGGGCAGAGGAGACTAAGACAATGCTTCCTCCTGCCTGCAGTAGGCTGATGATATCATCCCTGCCTAAGCAAAATCACCGGACTGGGGTGCAAGGACTGCTTTTTAATGACCAAATATGATACTATGCTATATATAATAGACAGGAATGTATTCATGCAGACTTGAGCAGATATTGAAAGGTCCTTTTTAAGGCCTCTTGCACATGAAAAATGCAAAGCTTTTTACTGATCAGGATCTAGATGCATGGTTGTCTATGAAACAATACACACTGATGCATAAATATAAGAGTAATAGAGCAATGAGTACAGAGCCGTAAATCAAAAATTGCACGTGTTTACGCACCTATACGCATGTTTACGCGTGTATATATGCATACTGTATATTATAATTCTGGCAACGAAGAAGAATTTTACGCTAGTATACGCTTACGAGCCTTTTTGTAAGGTTTTTGTTGAACATTTTACTCAGGATCTTTTTGTCAACAAGCTTCTGACTACAAACATCAGTAAATTCTTACGTCTGTGTGCAAATGGCCTAAAACTACTACTGACTCTAGCGAAAACATTTTATAATTTGGATAGAGCAAAAATGGGTTAGAATGTAAATTGAATTTTTTTTCTGCAGGCTGTGCCCCCATTCTCTAGATTTCCCTAACCTTCTGTTAAGCTATTTTTCATGTTATCCCAATTTCTCAAGTTGTAAGGGCTACTAATATGCAAATTTGTTTTTCAGTCCTAAGGTATTTAAAGGGATTTAAAAGATTGCATTTAAAAAAAAAAAAAAAAAAAAAATAACAGACACGCTGTACTTACATGCTCTGTGCAATGGTTTGATGCCTCTGCTCTCATGCACAGTGCTGGATAGACATTGAGCTCAGGTACGTATAAGGGGGCTTTGGGAGCTTCATGCAGAAGGTTCTTTACCTTAAATTGGTTCTAAAGTCTTAAGTTTTTTTCTCTTAAAGGTATTGTAAAGTCAATTTCTTTTTTTTTTTTTAAAAATAACAAAAATGTTATACTTACCTCCTCTGTGCAGTTGGTTTTGCACAGAGCGACCCGTATCCTCCTCTTCTCGGGTCCCTCTTTGCTGCTTCTCACCCCTTCCTCCTGACGAGTGCCCCCACAGCAAGCAGCTTGCTATGGGGGCACTCAAGCCGAGTTGCAGCTCCCTGTGTCCATTCAGACACAGAGCTACCATTCATCCCAGCCCCTCTCTCTCCTGATTGGCTAACAGACTTCGGTTGACAGCCACGGGAGCCAATGGCGCTGTGGCTGTGTATCAGCCAGTCAGGAGGGAGAGTCCCTGAATGGCCGAAGGACTCGTGGACCTCGCTGGATACAGATGGGCCTTGGGTAAGTATAAGTGGGTGCTACACCCAGAAGGCTTTTTATCTTAATGCATTAAATGCATTAAGTTAAAAAACCTTCTGAATTTACAACTCCTTTAATGCATTCTATGATCCTGCCGCTGTCTCCCTCCTCATTGAACTAATTGATAGCAGCAGGAGTCATTGGCTCCTGCTCCTGTCAGTCAAAAGCTGTAACACGGGAGCGGGGGGGGGGGTCAGGGCCAGGACCATCTTAATAGAATCATGGGCCTCTGGGCAAAGTAATGCCATTGGACCCCTACCAGCCTGCCCCAAATTTACACACCTACTCTCAAGAACAGGCCCGGACTGGGACTAAAAATAGGCCCGGGCATTTTGGACTGAGCAGCCCAGGAGGGGGGCGTGACGGGGGCGTGGCTGGGGCGTGACATTCGTCGGGATGGTTGATGACAGGATTTAATGTTCCAGGATGTTTGGATTCGATTACGGTTCCTTTTTTAGTTTAATCTGACAGACTGGGTCCAATTTAGATCAGAGCTGCCATATGATGCTGTTTTTTTTGTCTTACTTTAAATCCTGTTTTGATGGTTGAGTCCACAGTGTGCCGAAAAATGTTTTCAAAGAAATTGGGAATGCCAGATACATAAAAAACAACTGTCAGCTTCATATAAAGTAACTGCTGTAAACCGCTTGAATAATAGTAAGAAATCAAGTGAGCTTTGCACCTTCACACCTCAGATCACCCCAATTCCTTCACCTTCACACCTCGGATTACCCCAATTCCTGTACCTTCACACCTCGGATCACCCCAATTCCTGTACCTTCACATCTCAGATCACCCCAATTCCTGCACCTTCACACCTCAGATCACCCCAATTCCTTCACCTTCACACCTCAGATCACCCCAATTCCTTCACCTTCACACCTCGGATCACCCCAATTCCTGTACCTTCACATCTCAGATCACCCCAATTCCTGCACCTTCACACCTCAGATCACCCCAATTCCTGCACCTTCACACACCAATTCCTGCACCTTCACACTTCAGATCACCCCAATTCCTGCACTATCACACCTCGGATCACCCCAATTCCTGTACCTTCACATCTCAGATCACCCCAATTCCTGCACCTTCACATCTCAGATCACCCCAATTCCTGCACTATCACACCTCGGATCACCCCAATTCCTGTACCTTCACATCTCAGATCACCCCAATTCCTGCACCTTCACACCTCAGATCACCCCAATTCCTGCACTATCACACCTCGGATCACCCCAATTCCTGTACCTTCACATCTCAGATCACCCTAATTCCTGCACCTTCACACTTCAGATCACCCCAATTCCTGCACTATCACACCTCGGATCACCCCAATTCCTGTACCTTCACATCTCAGATCACCCCAATTCCTGCACCTTCACATCTCAGATCACCCCAATTCCTGCACTATCACACCTCGGATCACCCCAATTCCTGTACCTTCACATCTCAGATCACCCCAATTCCTGCACCTTCACACCTCAGATCACCCCAATTCCTGCACTATCACACCTCGGATCACCCCAATTCCTGTACCTTCACATCTCAGATCACCCCAATTCCTGCACCTTCACATCTCAGATCACCCCAATTCCTGCACTATCACACCTCGGATCACCCCAATTCCTGTACCTTCACATCTCAGATCACCCCAATTCCTGCACCTTCACACCTCAGATCACCCCAATTCCTGCACCTTCACACACCAATTCCTGCACCTTCACACCTCAGATCAGCCCCAATTCCTGCACTATCACACCTCAGATCACCCCAATTCCTGCACCATCACACCTCAGATCACCCCCAATTCCTGCACCATCACACCTCTGATCACCCCAATTCCTGCACCATCACACCTCTGATCACCCCAATTCCTGCACCATCACACCTCAGATCACCCCCAATTCCTGCTCCTTCACACCTCTGATCACCCCTAATTCCTGCACCATCACACCTCAGATCACCCCCAATTCCTGCACCTTCACACCTCAGATCACCCCCAATTCCTGCACCATCACACCTCAGATCACCCCCAATTCCTGCACCTTCACAGCTCAGATCAGTCCCAATTCCTGCACTATCACCCCTCAGACCACCCCAATTCCTGCACCTTCACTCCTCAGATCACCCCAATTCCTGCACTCTCACCTCAGACCACCCCAATTCCTACAACTTCACACCTCAGACCACCCCAATTCCTGCACCTTCACACCCCAGATCACCCCCAATTCCTGCACCTTCACACCTCAGACCACCCCAATTCCTACAACTTCACACCTCAGACCACCCCAATTCCTGCACCTTCACTCCTCAGATCAGCCCCAATTCCTGCACTATCACCCCTCAGACCACCCCAATTCCTGCACCTTCACTCCTCAGATCACCCCAATTCCTGCACTCTCACCTCAGACCACCCCAATTCCTGCACCTTCACTCCTCAGATCAGCCCCAATTCCTGCACCTTCACACCTCAGATCACCCCAATTCCTGCACCTTCACACCTCAGATCACCCCAATTTCTGCACCTTCACACCTCAGATCACCCCAATTCCTGCATCCTGACACCTCAGATCAGCCCCAATTCCTGCACCTTCACACCCCAGATCACCCCCAATTCCTGCACCTTCACACCTCAGACCACCCCAATTCCTGCAACTTCACACCTCAGATCAGCCCAATTCCTGCAACTTCACACCTCAGACCACCCCAATTCCTGCACCATCCCACCTCAGACCACCCCAATTCCTGCACCTTCACTCCTCAGATCAGCCCCAATTCCTGCACTATCACACCTCAGACCACCCCAATTCCTGCACCTTCACTCCTCAGATCACCCCAATTCCTGCACCTTCACACCTCAGATCACCCCAATTCCTGCATCCTGACACCTCAGATCAGCCCCAATTCCTGCACCTTCACACCCCAGATCACCCCCAATTCCTGCACCTTCACACCTCAGACCACCCCAATTCCTGCAACTTCACACCTCAGATCAGCCCAATTCCTGCAACTTCACACCTCAGACCACCCCAATTCCTGCACCATCCCACCTCAGACCACCCCAATTCCTGCACCTTCACTCCTCAGATCAGCCCCAACTCCTGCACTATCACACCTCAGACCACCCCAATTCCTGCACCTTCACATCTCAGATCACCCCAATTCCTGCACCTTCACACCTCAGACCACCCCAATTCCTGCACCATCACACCTCAGACCACCCCAATTCCTGCACCTTCACACCTCAGACCACCCCAATTCCTGCACCATCCCACCTCAGACCACCCCAATTCCTGCACCTTCACACCTCAGATCACCCCAATTCCTGCACCTTCACACCTCAGACCACCCCAATTCCTGCACCATCCCACCTCAGACCACCCCAATTCCTGCACCTTCACTCCTCAGATCAGCCCCAATTCCTGCACCTTCACACCTCAGATCACCCCAATTCCTGCACCTTCACACCTCAGATCACCCCAATTCCTACACCTTCACACCTCAGATCACCCCAATTCCTGCATCCTCACACCTCAGATCAGCCCCAATTCCTGCACCTTCACACCCCAGATCACCCCCAATTCCTGCACCTTCACACCTCAGATCACCCCAATTCCTGCAACTTCACACCTCAGACCACCCCAATTCCTGCACCATCCCACCTCAGACCACCCCAATTCCTGCACCTTCACTCCTCAGATCAGCCCCAATTCCTGCACTATCACACCTCAGACCACCCCAATTCCTGCACCTTCACTCCTCAGATCACCCCAATTCCTGCACTCTCACCTCAGACCACCCCAATTCCTGCACCTTCACTCCTCAGATCACCCCAATTCCTGCACTCTCACCTCAGACCACCCCAATTCCTGCACTTTCACACCTCAGATCACCCCAATTCCTGCACCTTCACACCTCAGATCACCCCAATTCCTGCACCTTCACACCTCAGATCACCCCAATTCCTGCATCCTGACACCTCAGATCAGCCCCAATTCCTGCACCTTCACACCCCAGATCACCCCCAATTCCTGCACCTTCACACCTCAGACCACCCCAATTCCTGCAACTTCACACCTCAGATCAGCCCAATTCCTGCAACTTCCCACCTCAGACCACCCCAATTCCTGCACCATCCCACCTCAGACCACCCCAATTCCTGCACCTTCACTCCTCAGATCAGCCCCAATTCCTGCACTATCACACCTCAGACCACCCCAATTCCTGCACCTTCACTCCTCAGATCACCCCAATTCCTACACCATCACACCTCAGACCACCCCAATTCCTGCACCTTCACACCTCAGATCACCCCAATTCCTGCACCATCCCACCTCAGACCACCCCAATTCCTGCACCTTCACACCTCAGATCACCCCAATTCCTGCACCTTCACACCTCAGATCAGCCCCAATTCCTGCACCTTCACTCCTCAGATCAGCCCCAATTCCTGCACTATCACACCTCAGACCACCCCAATTCCTGCACCTTCACTTCTCAGATCACCCCAATTCCTGCACTCTCACCTCAGACCACCCCAATTCCTGCACCTTCACTCCTCAGATCACCCCAATTCCTGCACTCTCACCTCAGACCACCCCAATTCCTGCACTTTCACACCTCAGATCACCCCAATTCCTGCACCTTCACACCTCAGATCACCCCAATTCCTGCACCTTCACACCTCAGATCACCCCAATTCCTGCATCCTGACACCTCAGATCAGCCCCAATTCCTGCACCTTCACACCCCAGATCACCCCCAATTCCTGCACCTTCACACCTCAGACCACCCCAATTCCTGCAACTTCACACCTCAGATCAGCCCAATTCCTGCAACTTCACACCTCAGACCACCCCAATTCCTGCACCATCCCACCTCAGACCACCCCAATTCTTGCACCTTCACTCCTCAGATCAGCCCCAATTCCTGCACTATCACACCTCAGACCACCCCAATTCCTGCACCATCCCACCTCAGACCACCCCAATTCCTGCACCTTCACTCCTCAGATCACCCCAATTCCTGCACCATCACACCTCAGACCACCCCAATTACTGCACCTTCACACCTCAGATCACCCCAATTCCTGCACCATCCCACCTCAGACCACCCCAATTCCTGCACCTTCACACCTCAGATCACCCCAATTCCTGCACCTTCACACCTCAGATCAGCCCCAATCCCTGCACCTTCACACCTCAGATCACCCCAATTCCTGCACCTTCACACCTCAGATCAGCCCCAATTCCTGCACTATCACACCTCAGATCACCCCAATTCCTGCACCATCCCACCTCAGACCACCCCAATTCCTGCACCTTCACTCCTCAGATCAGCCCCAATTCCTGCACCATCACACCTCAGACCACCCCAATTCCTGCACTTTCTCACCTCAGATCACCCCAATTCCTGCACTCTCACCTCAGATCCCCCCAATTCCTGCACTGTTACACGTTTCAAGTTTCAAGTTGAAAATGTGCACCTGGCTGTCACATCACATGTAACAAGCAAACTGGCATGCCGCATGGCACATGTTTTCTAGCAGTGACAGTGTGTGTGTGTGTGTGTGTGTGTGTAGCTGTTTTCAAAACAGCTACACACTGTCACTGCCAGCAAACATGTGCCATGTAAGGAAAGGGCACAAAAACAAACACAACACCGCTGGGATTTGTGGTTCTGGCCTCCGGCAGAGCATTGCTCACTTCTGGCTTAGCAGCAGGCAGGCAGGCCGCAGGCATAAAAAACAGAAAACAGCTACACTCTGTCACTTCTAGAAAACATGTGCCATGCCAGTTTGCTTGTTACATGTGATGTGACAGCCAGGTGCACATTTCCAAGTTGAAAATGTGCACCTGGCTGTCACATCACATGTAACAAGCAAACTGGCATGGCACACGTTTTCTAGCACTAGTGACAGAGTGTAGCTGTTTTCTGTTTTTTACGCCTGCCTGCCTGCTGCTAAGCCAGAAGTGAGCAATGCTCTGCCAGAGGCCAGAACCACAAATCCCAGCAGTGTTGTGTTTGTTTTTGTGCCCTTTCCTTACATGACATGTTCTAGCAGTAAGGGCTCTTTCACACGGGCAGTCCAATCAGATCCGCCTGTCAGTTTTTTAGGCTGATCTGATCGAATCCTCCATGCAGCTCTATGGGGCAGTGGATGTCGGCGGAAACACCTCCGCTGACACCCGCTGCCATCCGTATCCGATCCCGTCCGTGAAATCTGGACGGATGGAAACCCTATTTTTCCATCCGTTCAGTAATCGGATCGGATCGGATGAGAGCGGACAGGCGGTCCGCTCTCATCCGATCCCCCATAGAGGGCAGCGGGGGCTGATACACCTCCCTCTCCGCTCTGCAAGCGGAGACGGAGCTGTCATCCGCCGGCTCAGTGGGCATCGTGGATCGATCCCTGCTGAGCAACACGGATCCACCTACGGAGGCGGACCGTGTGAAAGAGCCCTAAGTGTGTAGCTGTTTTGAAAACAGCTACACACTCACTGTCACTGCTGCTAGAAAACATGTGCCATGCGGCATGCCAGTTTGCTTGTTACATGTGATGTGACAGCCAGGTGCACATTTTCAAGTTGAAAATGTGCACCTGGCTGTCACATCACATGTATCAAGCAAACTGGCATGGCACATGTTTTCTAGCAGCAGTGACAGTGTGTAGCTGTTTTCTGTTTTTTACGCCTGCGGCTTGCCTGCTGCTAAGCCAGAAGTGAACAATGCTCTGCCGGAGGCAAGAACCACAAATCCCAGCAGTGTTGTGTTTGTGCCCTTTCCTTACATGGCACATGTTTTCTAGCAGCAGTGAGACCCCGTTCACACTGGGGCGACGCTACTTCCCGGGGCGACCTCACAGGTCGCGGTGCGACCTCGGAGCGGCCGGCACGGACTTCATATCATTGAAGTCAATGAAGGTCGCTCCGGGTCGCCCCAAAGAAGCTCCGGACCCTTTTTCTAAGTCGGAGCGACTTGTGTCGCTCCTATTAGAACGGGTCCACAGCTTCTCTATGGCAGGCGACCTACGGCGTCCTGTCAGGCGACCAGGTCGCCTGACAAGTCGCCCCAGTGTGAACGGGCTCTGACAGTGTGTATGTAGCTGTTTTCAAAACAGCTACACACTCACTGCTAGAACATGTGTCATGTAAGGAAAGGGCACAAAAACAAACACAACACTGCTGGGATTTGTGGTTCTGGCCTCTGGCAGAGCATTGTTCACTTCTGGCTTAGCAGCAGGCAGGCGTAAAAAACAGATAAAAGTCAGCTACACTCTGTCACTTCTAGAAAACATGTGCCATGCCAGTTTGCTTGTTACATGTGATGTGACAGCCAGGTGCACATTTTCAAGTTGAAAATGTGCACCTGGCTGTCACATCACATGTAACAAGCAAACTAGCATGATGGCACATGTTTTCTAGCAGTGACAGTTCCAGACCAGTCTGACCAGAACACTGCTCTGCCAATGGAGGCCAGCCCAGAACCACAAATCCCAGCTGTTGTGTCTGTTTTTGTGCTGCCTGCGGCTGCCCTTTCCTTTCCTTGTTGCAGCAGTCAGGCCTTGGCTCGTCGTCCTGATGTTCAACTTCTGCTGTCTCTCACTCTGGCTCAGCTGTCTGCGGTGCGGCGCCGGCGACTTCATTCCCGCTTCTTCCTGAATCAAGCAGGGGGTGACAGTCCCCGGCCTCTAGCTCCACCCCTTCGCCTTCAGTCACCTGACGCCGGTCCACCCCTCCAGTCCAGAGCGCCTACATTGGATGCCGCTGCAATCCGACTTGACACCGGCCGGCAGCCGCAGTGAGCGGCGCTGGGCTCAGCTCAGCATCAGCCGGCTGCCAGCTGAGCCCAGGCAGTGCTAGTACTCGAGTGAGTGGCTGCCACTGGCGGGGAGTCGGGGACAGCGGCGGGCGGCTCTCAGTCTCCGCGGAATCGGCCGCGGAGAGGCCAGCAACGGCCGGCAAGCGCCGGCATCGGGACACAGACATTGACACTGTCTGACGGACTGAGAGCGGAGGCCTCGGCCCACCGGGCATATGCCCGGTCTGCCCTATGGCCAGTCCGGCCCTGCTCAAGAATGAATGTATAAATAGTTGATAGAATTAAACATATCCATTTTAAACAATAAGAAAACATGCTATAAATTGACACAAAGCGCATAGAACAGGGGGGCAGAAGGCCAAAGTACAGGGGAAGGGATCAGGAGGGCTAAATACAGGTTCGGGGACACTGGTCATCTGGGAAAGCATAGTAAAAAGCGTGATTATGCCAGCAGTTGGCAAGTATGATGTAATGCAAGATTATCATGGGGCTCTCATGCACCTGGGGCCCCTGGGCAGTGCCCAAGGGTGCCCATGCATTAAGACAGCCCTGGGGGGGGGGGGGGCGAGCCTTGCTATCGGTGTCAATGGGCGCAGCAGCGGGATTCGGGAGCGAGCATGCATGGGTGCCGTTATATAATAGTGCATTAAACAGTGGCGGCCGGTGCTAAAAAAAAAATTCTTGGGGAGGCCCAAATAAACCTCTCCACCATCATATGCGCACACACACACAAATACATACATTATATAAATACACACACTATAATAATAATATTAGTACACACACATCGAATAGACATAGAATAGAAATAAATGCACACACAGTAAGTTGTAAAAAGTGAAATGTATACTTGCCAACATATTTGTCCTAGTACACTGTCAACTCCAGCCACGACTTACACTTTACACACTCCAGGCAGACCTACCCAGATCATGCCCACATTCCAGGTGGTCCTGTCAAAATCATGCCCACTCTCTAGGTGGTCCTGCCCAGATCATGCCCACATTACAGGTGGTCCTACTCAGATCATGCACATTTTCTAGGCGGTCCTTTTCAGATCATGCTCACTTTCCAGGTGGTCCTGCCCAGATCATGCACACTTTCTAGGTGGTTCTGTCCAGATCATGCCCACTTTCTAGGTGGTCCTGCCCAAATCATGCTCACATTACACCCACATACGAGCGCTCCCTCTCCTAATTATAAGGGAACCATTTCACTCATGGCTGAAAACCCATTTTTGAGCTACCAAATATGCCTAAAATGGCTGATGTGTTCCTAAGATACAGCATCATTGGGACAGAGCACTTAGATGTCAGCCTGTCCCTTAAAATCCGAGTCAGTTGGCATCTACGGAAATTATTCCTAGAGTTTTTCCTTAATAACCCCTTGGGCAAGTATGGGAACATTTCAAGAACTGGAAGATAAATATATCTATAATGTACATAGGTTATATAAGCAGTATTTTCCTACAAAGCCAACTTTCTACTGTAATTACGTAGAAGAATAATAAAGGTCACTATTAGCCCAAAACTGAATTTAACAGAAGAATAGTCACACTGATATAAATATCGGATAACCTGTTTTCTGTGATGTTTTTTGGTTTTATTTTTCTTTGCACATTTGTGAATGTTATAGTTTGCACTTTCATAAAAAGTCACTTTTTGTTTTGGCTCTTGGCTAGCTTTGAGTTTTAGGGAAACCACCCGGGAGAGCCAAAATGGTTGTTAGCTATGAAGAATGCGGATTTTATGTTGTTTCGCTGGCTACGACAAACAGCCACACCGCTCTAACAGGTTTTTATGTTGCAATTAGTTGCCACATTGTTACTATTGTAAGTGAACCTGCAGTTACCATGCCATGAAATGAATGCTGATTTCCATTTGCCATATTCATTTACCCGCTGTTTTAAAGCTTGTGAAAATCCAAATAGCAGGTGTTTCCCCTGGCCAGGCTTGATCCATTGGAAGTAATATGACTCTTGTCGATATTCTGTTGGGCAATACTTTGTTATGCTAAATTCTAGTCCAGGGACGTTTAAAATCACACTGTAGCCAAATATGAAAAATTTTGCAAATGAACATATGATTCTGGTGATTGGCTGTAATATTCACCCTGGCTTTACACAGACTGTTCTGTGCGTTAATCCCTATAGTTTGTGGACGGGGTTAGCCAAGTGGCCAAGATTTAAAAGGAACAGGTGGCACAACCTCTCCTTTAAGCGCTTCTTTTATCTAGCAAGTAATCAGCAGTTATAACAATATATTATTGTTCATTCAAAGTTCAACAAGGCATATGCATACTATATTAAAAAAAAAAAAAAAATACATATATACACACACACGTGTATATACAGTATATCCATCCAGGTATCCAAGGCAGTTCAAGAATGCAGGCTTACATACAGGAGATACTTGAGACATGCCTACTTTAAGGGTTAGTTCACATTTTTAGAAATAATAAACTAACAACACCGTCCCCACCCTCTTCCCCAGACCCCACTGTACTTACCACAATGGATGCCTAGCTGCCAGTGCCCATACAGCTGGTGTAGTGGTCCAGGGATTTGAAATACCCACTCTACCTCTTTTCTCTGCTGGGCTTACAGGACAGATCAGAACAATGCTCCGAGCAAGTGCTGACCATTCAGAATTGCTCTGATCCGTCCCGAAACTGCTGCACAAAAAAGAGGGAGAAGAGTGGGAATTTCAAATCCCTGAACTGATAATAATAGTTCGGCACCCACAGAGGTAAAAACACTCAGAGCTCCTCCTCTTCTCTGAGTGCCCCTATAGCAAGCTGGCTACTGAGGGGGCACTCATGTGGGCACGCTCCCGAACCAGGTAAAAAAAATTGCCTTTATGACCACTTTAAAGCGGTAGTAAAGCCCTCTTTCTGATTTTTACCTACAGTTAAGCCTATAATAAGGCTTATCTATAAGTAAAATGAATATCTTCTAAATGTGCACCGTTTAGAAGATATTTACCCTGGATGAAGCCAGTGACATCACCATCGCATGCGCTCTGCAGGTACAGCATACCTTGACGCAACTTTAGAGCTTCATGCTGGTACTGAGGGGCGATGAGTGACATATTCGCGGCTCCAGCTGTGTGCCGCAGGAGGGCTCCATTCTAAGGTGAGAGAGAGAGAGAGAGAGATATACTGTATATTTAAGAGTTGGCCAGTTTAATAATTTGCCTTTGTAGCTGATCCATTGCAAAATAGTAGAGTTATAGATGGGCCATGAGTGACTGAAATAGAAGCCTAGGGCAGCCCATAGATTATTCAATTTAAAAAAGGACTCGATTTTCCCATCCACACGTTCAATGTGTATTAAGCTGGTCATACATGGTTCAAATCTCGGCAATGGGGTGCGACTTGTCCTGCGATTTGCAACTGTCAAATCGCATGACGAATCACACGGGTCTTAACCAGGGCTACGAGCCATAAAGAAATATGAAGTAGAAGTGGACAATATATATAGAAAAATGAAACGAAGATGTGAAAAGATGGACTTGGAGTATAAGAACTTAAAGAGAAGACGAACAGTTAAAAGTAGCAAATACGTAAGGAGTGAGGAAAAAAATAGGTAGAGAGGGACAGAGGATTCCAGGCCCAGGAACCAAATTAGTGAGGGATGTCTCATTGTTTAGCAATGTGGCAGTAGGATTTTTTAACACTCTTGGAAATCGCCCTAGAAAATGGCATTCATACAATTGTAAAGCCTGGTACACACAGTACCTGGCTGGGCTGAATGAAAATGAACTGAGGAGCTCTGTAAGAAGTCGATGCACTATTGATGCGATTTTAGTACAGTGATCTCCCCGCTAAGTTATTGTGCTCTGACAGAGGGACTGCAGCCCCGCCAGAACACACCGGTCAGTGCTCGTAGCCATTGGCTGAGAGTGCTAATCGGATGCCGATCAGCTGCTGGTTTTCCAGCAAGCTCATTCGACAGAAGCCGTCCATGAGATCGGCTTCTCTGAAACAAGGACCCATACACATGGGCCGCATGTCGGTTTGGTATTTTGTCGATATTCGGCCCATGTGTATGGGGCTTTAGGGTAAGTAAAGTTGGCCAAAGTCTAAAAGAATTTTGTTTGCAAACTTAGTTTCAGGAAAGTTTGTTTGATTTTCTAATTGATAATGGGGGTTTCAACTTCTGTGATGAGAAAATTTGAAGGAGCAAGGCAAAAAAGTTCCCAAAAAATAACAGTCAACGTGGTTTCTGTTTGTAAAGTTCCATTTGTTCCAAAATCGAATGTTAAAAGCAAATTCAATTTTGAAGTACTTTCAAATGACATTCATCAAGTCATCAAATATACTGATGGGAATTTTTTTTTTTACAAGTGCTTGTTTGTAAAATAAAAAGAAAATATGCAACTGTATGGCCAGCTCAAGTGGTCATGCGAAAAGTATTTGTTAATTTGAAAAATAACCAACTGGCTCAGATCTGTAAAAAGCCAACAGTAGTGTCCATTGTGGTGGTCTTTCTGACTTGTTTTTAAACTGCTCTTCAACAGCAAAACTTTTGGTTTTCTGGGGAAAAGCAGGCTAAATTCACTGGGAAAATGGGACAAAGTGCACTGACACAAAATGCAATTATGATGCCGACCTTTATAAATAGACCCCAGTGAGTTCTTCCTTCAGACACTTTCATACACGAGTCCCATAATTGTTTCAGCTCATAAACAGATGACTTCCATTGCCTTTAACTCCCATGTTATTTTGGGGGCTGACCCAACAACCAGCCACACACGTCGGCTCTCACGTCCTATTACCGTGATACGTTCCTGGTGAATCTCATTTTCCCAGTATAACTCCGGGATATTAAACACCAGCCAGCAGATTTTTTAGCTGTTTTATCAGGTCATGTGTCCATGTTTAAGCCTTTTTCAGACAACGCTTGCTCATTTTAGGTCCACAGACAGAAAATCAGCATTTTCCATGACACAACGAGAAAAGCCTGACAGACATACGTGTGACTAACAAGGATATACACTAATTTCCTGACCTATAATTGCTCACTGGGGGTCAGGGGTTGACCCCTCCCACCTTCTGAACATTACAAGTACCTCTGACTAGCTTGCCAAGGACAGGGATGTGTACTAAACCAACATTCCTGAATGAGGTCACTGTGGTTTATCGCAGAAAATCTTTTTGCTTAGGACGATGTAGAAAACAGACATAAAAGTGATGATTATATAAAATAGTTACAAAAAAATTTTGGCAGCCTTGTGATGCTAGGTGTTTTGGAACTACAAGTCCCATTATTTTATTGCTGCATTCAGAAATGAGGTCCATGACTGCTTGTGTTAAGTAAATTCAGTTATTTTAGAAATAGATACAACGTATTCACTGTAAGAATAAAGAATGTTTCATATAATATAATATAATATTGATGATAATAATAATAATATTAATAATGATAATAATAATAATAATATTAGGAATTATATATTGAATAATGATAGTTATTGTATATGAATAAAGTATTTTGTATACAATGTGTTTGCTTTACTAAAACTAAAAAGAGTAAATTCTGGTGCAGCTCTACATAGAAACCAATCTGTTTTTTGTGAAAGCTTAATTGAACAAGCTGAAGTTAGAAGCTGATGGGCTACCATGCACATCTGTACCAGATTTTGCACTCTCCAGTTTTAGTACTTTAACCCTAATGACTATTAGTGTCAGTTCACACTGTGGCGATCTGACTTCGGGGGCAACCTGTGAAGTCGCGTGCAACGCGACTTCGGCGCGACTTGCACGGACTTCACATAATGGAAGTCACTGCAAGTCGCTCCGATGTCGCCCCGAAGTAGTACAGGAACTATTTTCTAAGTCAGGGCGACTTGAGTCGCTCCTATTAGAACGGTTCCCGTAGTACAGAATGGACCGCAACTTGTCAGGCTGACAGGTCGCCTGACAAGTCGCGCTAATGTGAACCGGCTCTTACAGGCACTTCTTGCTTAAAGTGAAAACAAAGTTTTAATTTGTTTAAAAATAACAACAAACATGTCATACTTACGTGCTTTTTGCAGAAGTTTTGAACAGAGCAGCCCAGATCCTCCTCTTCTTGGGTCCCCTGCTGGCGCTTCTGGCCCCCTCCTTCCTGCCTAGTGCCCCCATAACAAGCAGCTTGCTTTGGGGGCACACAAGCGGAGCCGCTGCTCTGTGTGTCCATTCCGACACAGAGCCATGACTTGACCCTGCCCCCTCTCTCTCCTCATTGGCTCACTGACTTTGATTGATAGCAGTGGGAGCCAATTAGCGCCCACTGCTGTCTCAGCCAGTGAGGGAGAGTCCCTGGACAGCCGAGGCTCTCCTGCAACATCGCTGGATTGAGATGGAGCTCAGCTAAGTATTAGGGGGGCTGCTGCACACAGAATGTTTTTTTTATCTTAATGCATATAATGCATTAAAAGAAAAAAAACCTTCTGCTATTAGAACCACTTTAATGACCAAGTTCCATTCCTATGACTAGTAGAGAAATTCCCCTAGGGGTGGGACTTTATAGGCACATGGATAAATACAAGAAAATTGAACTAGCTCATTAAGCAAATTTGCGATAAGAAAGGAGCCACCCCTTAAAAATAGGCTGCTGCAAGAAAGGTTGACATGCTTGACCCTGAGATGCCATACTGACATTCAGATAGCTAGTCTGTCTAACCTTGAGATGTTGTGCTTCCAGTTGGAGAGCTGGTCTGCTTGAGACCCAGCACTGCTGGTTTCGGAGCTAATCTGCTTGAAACGCCATGCTGCCATTTGGAGAGCTGATCTGCTTGATGCTGAGACACCGTGCTGCCGGTCAGTGAGCTGGCCACAATTCCATGTGGTCATTAAATAGGTAGGTTGTGAGGAGTGACTGTGTTTAATATTACTTTTTATTGTTTTACCTGCACAATAATTTTTTTAAATATAGCACATATAGCACATATTCTCTGTCTAGCTACCTCTATAGTGCTTTTCCATTCAGGACAAAGTGACAGGTTCTCTTGGTAGCCCTTCCTCCCCAAGATACTTGCAATTCCCAAGCTAATCTGCTGTCTTGTTTGCCTGCTGGTGCCCACAGTTGATCTCCTTGTGTAAGCTCTGTGTTGGTCTATGTCTGGGCTTACATAGGGCTAATGACCTCCCACATGACAGTGTTCAGGCCTGGTGAATGGCTGTGTAGTCTGTGTCTCAGAGAGTTCCAGGTCACTTCCCACAAATGTCCAGAGTGTCAGATTCAATTTAAAGCAGACCGTTAAACTAAAATTGGTCTGGTTAGGCCCCCACAGCGATCCCTGTCATATATCTCAGTAGGCAACAGGAGCAGATACAAAGTGGCTAGAGGGTAGAGCTGGGTGTGTCATCAGGGGCCAGCAGCCTGAACCTGGAAAAGACAGACAGGCTCCCAATGGTGTCATAGGAGAAGATGATGGCGAGGAACCCGGCATGTGGCAGCAGTGCAGCTGATCTCAGCTGAATTAGCTGGGCAGGTGAGCATGTGAATCAAGGACAACGTTGTATAACAGGTAAGAAGGGGATAGATAAAAAAAAAAAAAAAGAGGGTGAGTGAAGTTCCTCTTTAAGTATCTACCCCTTCTACAAACCAGGCACTTCCACTGCAAGCATGCTTTCTGTTCTCTGCTGGGGTTGTTCAATCAATCATGAAAATGGTTATAAACCGTAGGTTTGATGGAGGAATTAAATTACTTTTAGGCCCCTTTTTACATTGGTACATTACAGTAACCTGTAGGAAAAAGAAAGAGTACAGTGCATTGCTTTGCCATTCATTTCATATTAAAGCTCAAATCTGGGAAAAAATCAAGCCAGTGGTGTGCCGAAACAAATCATCTTAACCCATCCCAGGTTCTAATCTCTCATATTTACAAATTCCTTTGTCACCAAAGTTGATTTTCCCGATTTTCTGGTACTGCTGTGGGTACTGCTTGGCTCAGGATGGTACTGCTGTGGGTACTACTGGCTGGTACTGCTGGCTGGTACTGCTGGCTCAGGCTGGTACTGCTGGCTGGTACTGTGCCATTGGTACTGCTGGCTGGTTCTGCTGTGGTTACTGCTGGCTCAGGCTGGTTTTGCTGGCTGGTACTGCTGGTGGGTACAGCTGGCTGGTACTGCTGGTGTGAAATGCTAGCTGGCACTGCTTGCTGGTACTGGTGTGGGTACTGCTGGCTGGTACTGCTGTGTGTACTGCTGGCTCAGGCTGGTACTTCCGGCTGGTACTGCTGTGGGTACTGCTGGCTCAGGCTGGTACTGCTGGCTTGTACCGTGCTGTGGGTACTGCTGTGGGCACTGCTGGCTCAGACTGGTACTGCTGGCTGGTACTGTGCTGTGGGTACTGCTGGCGGGTACTGCTGGTGATTACGGCTGGCTGGTACTGCTGTGGGTACTGCTAGCTCTGGCTGGTACTGCTGGCTCTGACTGGTACTGCTGTGGGTACTGCTGGCTCTGGCTGGTACTGCTCTGGGTACTACTGGCTCTGGCTGGTACTGCTGGCTCTGGTTGGTACTGCTGTGGGTACTGCTGGCTCTGGCTGGTACTGCTGTGGGTACTGCTGGCTCTGGCTGGTACTGCTGTGGGTAACATCGGCTCCGTTATGATAGCTCAGCTGAGAGACACAGTCTCAGCTGCATGGGGGCCGGACCAAATAATTTTGCCGTAGGTTCCCCGCCCCTACTATACAGTTTAACGGGAAGGACCTTCATGGCAGGATAACCAAGCAATATTTTAACAAAATCTACAGATTTAAAAAGATTGAAAACTACTTTTGGAATTAGATTGTGGGTGGGACTTACTAAAACTGGTAAACACAAAATCTGATGCAGCGCTGCATAGAAACCAAGCTGAAGTTGGAAGCTAATTAGTTACCAGGCACAGCCTCACCAGACGTTGCACACTCCAGTTTTATTAAATCAACCCCCTAACATTTTACCAATGATATCGATTTTAGTGAGTGGGTTTAGATCAACCGTAAATTTTTTTGCTATAGTGCCCTTTGTGTTGCTCTTTAGACTTTTGTTACCTCTTGCATTGATGTGTACCTCTTGCAAAAGCTGCAGTCTTTTCCTTCATCATTCCCCAATCTATTTCCACCCAAAATACTACAGCAGCATGTAACAAAAATAAAGAGACAAACTTTAATGATCATAATTACAGACAGCCTATAATGACTGGTAAGAATGTACAAGAACAAAACTATTCATTTTTCTAATATAGTCTGCCTTCATGTTGGGTGTTTTTCTAATTTAAAGTGTTTTTCTACAAATAACCTCAAATTAAGTTTGTGGCCACTGTAGTGGTAGTTAAAGTTGTATGATGGAAACCACATTTTCAGGAAGGCCAGCAGAGAACCGCTGTTCAATATTAGCTTTAGGAAATTCATTTAAAAAGACCTTTTATGGAACCAATAAAAAATATAATTGTTGAAATGCAGAAATAAACACAAAATGTAGAAGCTGCTTTGTAGAAGAAAAATGTTTACTCAATAGAATTCGAATTACATACTAACTGATCGGTTGGCTTGCATTGTTTGTGCCCATTATTTATGCTAAAAAAAAGGAACAAGAGTTTGAAAATTTATAACATAATAAGTTAGGTTAAAGTGAAACTGCACTTTTGGGAGTAGTTAAAGCAGAACGTTGCTCAAAAAGTCGTGCTGGTTCGCTCCCTTCCCCAGTCTACAGTTTTTCTTGAAGAAGCGAGTACTGATTCAGATCAGTACCCGCTTCCACAATCCTCACCTAGGAGAGCATGGTGTACCTTGCCCTGCCCCTTTCCCTCCTACAGCCTCCTGGAACATGTCACATGTCCCAGGAGACTCATGTCACATGTCCCAGGAGACTGCAGGGCCATTTACAAAGCACCATGTGAGCTCATGAATGCTCAGTGGGGATTCGGGTTGGCTTCCTGCAGAAGCCACACAGCTGGTTCCCATAGCCAAGATGGCAGCTTCTGGGACCCACAGCGCTAAAAAGAAATGGCCTCACTGGAGCCAAGGCACTGGTATGTACCTGATGTAGAGTGATTCCTCTGAATTCCCAAGCCCTCAACCTCTACCCGCAATCCTTACCTTCTCACCACCAGTCTTATATTCACCTGTCCTAGATCTACCAAGACATTGCCTGTGCATCCTCCTCTGTGCTGCCCAGTCCTTTGTCGTAATCTTCACTGATAAATTTGCACATGGAGGCTGCAATCATTATTCAGACCTATGTAGATTTTGTACTCTGTCTTCATCCTAGTATGAACTCCTCGAAGGACTGAATGAGGAGGGTGGAGGGCTTAGCAAAATAAGGGTAACTACTCAAGTTAAAAGCTGAGCTACAGGTTAACATAATATATGTAGCGCTAATACCTAAGTGGCCTAGTAGGTCTACAAGCTGAATGTTTCTTTCCTCTTACTTAAAGTAAGCTCCCAAGCACATTTAGCCCTCAAAGTTGGATCCTTGGCATATAGTGAATTGAAACAGATGGGCTCCAATCTTATCAGTAGGGTTTTGTAGTTTTTTTGCTGAGCACTTAAGGGAGACAGGATGAGGGAATATGATAGCCCAAAACCAACTTCACAACTTCTGAACAGCAACTGCTCTGCTCAGCAGTCTTCGTGAATTCTACCCAAGCAGTCATTTTTTTAAATAAATTCCAGACCTTAAGTCAGTGCAGCAACTTCTAACTAGAAGGCCCAAATAATATACACAGTATACCAAGGAAGATTAGGATCCTGAGACTGCAGATTCTTGCATCTGCTGGATCATCTCATCTGCAGGTCAGCAGTGAGTTTTTGGTATCTGTTCCCTCCAATAGTGTAGGAAAGTGGAAAAATAGCGGTGGACCTGTAAGGTTATCCTATTGGTATTGCGATCCTAAAGTATTGATGTTAGGCATCTTCTACACCCTGCCAAGGTCTTACCTTGCCCTCCTGTTGGCAGCCATCTTGGACATGTGCAGACTGCTGCCTTTTATAAACTCTGATTGCATCATAACTTGCCTGCTGCCTGGGTGTCGCACAGTAATGATGCTGCACACCTGACTATATCTAACCCCAGATGATTTGCAGTCCTTACCCTTGTGTTTGTGCTCCAAGGTGCATCTCTGCTAGCAGTCTTCTGTTCTCCCTATTCTTCCGTGTATGATCTGGCTTTGCTGACGACTCCCGTGACTCTCAACCCAGCATCAGCAGAGAACCCAGCATCGGCAGACAACCTGGATTCGGCAGACTACCCGCTTATGGACTCGACCCCGGCTTGGATGACTACCTGCTTCTAGACTTGACCCCGGATTTTTCCTGACCTTGCTTCCTCACTCTTGCTGTGCGTTTATTGTGGTTTGCTTCAATAAACTTCTTTATTTTACCTGCATTCCTGTGTGGTCTGGTTACCTGGCACCCTGACAGTACGCAAGGGCCATGAATCCTGATGATGCAGGTACTCCTACTCTCCCCTATGCTGGTTACCAGGCTTGATCAACAAGATCACCTTTTGGGTCAGTTGGCTCAGGCGTTGCAGATGTTGCTTGCACTCACAGCGCACCTTGCTCCTGGCGCTGCTAGGCTGGTGGTTCCTCCTGTTGTTGCTCCTGCTGCTGCCCCTGTTGCTGCTCCTGCTCCTGCAGTTGCAGCTGGAGACGCTGTTACCAGAGGAATGACTGGTTCAGTCCCCCTTCCGCAGTGCTATGGGGGTGAACCGAGTCAGTGTCGTGGCTTCTTAAACCAAGTGGGCATTTATTATGATATGGTTCCTCAGGCGTTTCCTTCTGATAGGTCCAAGGTGGGCTTCCTAATCTCGTTGCTCTCGGACAAGGCCTTGGTATGGGCGTATTTCTTATGTGAGAATGATAATCCTGTAAAACTTGATTACCCGAGTTTTGTTGCCTCCTTTCGTAGGGTATTCAATGTGCCTGCTCGCTCTGTGTCTGCTGCAAAGCAGCTCCTATCCATTCAACAGGGTATACGAAGCGGTGCCAAATATGCCATCGAATTTTGTACCCTGGCAGCAGAGGTGGGCTGGAATAATTAGGGTCTGGTGGCTGTCTTCTCTCATGGTCTCTCCGAGGCATTGAAGGACGAGATTGCGGCCAAGGATCTCCCTGACAAGCTCGAGGCTCTAATTTCCTTCCTGATTTTGATCGATACCAGGCTCAGGGAGAGACCATCGTTTAAGGAGCACCTGTGGAGGCCTCCTACCAGATTGGCTCCTACGTTTTCTTTCCCACCCATTCCTCCCTCAACTCCCATGCCTCCTGGGGATGGTGCGTCTGGCTGTGAACCCATGCAGCTTGGGGTTTACTTGCCTTTCCGAGGCTGAGCGGACCTATAGGAGGGGGGGGGGGGGCTGTGCCTGTATTGCGGTCTTGGTGGGCATTTCCTGAAATCTCGCCCGACTTGTCCTGGAAATGCTCTCACCTAAGGTCCTGTTGGGGGCAGATCTTAGGTGAAATTTCCTAGTCCCTGGTTTCCTGTAAAGATAAACTGCTAATCACAGTATCACAGTTGTCCTCTCCTGGGCAGAGGGTTGGGTGGTTACTCAGGCATTGGTAGACTCCAGTACTGGCGGTTATTTTACTGACAGTACGTTTGCTGCTGTGAATTCCATACCCTTGCAGCCTTGTGTTTCTCCACTAGTTATCGAGGCGATCGATGGCTGATCACTGCAACTGGCACAGGTTACCCACAAAACTGTTCTGGTTGATGCATCGATAGGGGCTGTTCACAGGGAGTTGACCTGTTTACGGGTTATTTCGTCCCCACACTACTCCGTTGTTTTGGGTTACCCTTGGCTTCAGAAACACAGTCCGACCTTTGATTGGCAGCTGGTCGAGATTCTCTCTTGGTCTCCACAGTGTGGCGCTGTTTGTATCCATGTGCCTGTTAAGGTACTTTGTACCTCCTCGGATTCAGTGTTGCCTACTGAATATCACGAGCTTCAAGATGTATTTGACAAGGTGCGTGCTGGTGCTCTTCCTCCACATCGTCCGTACAATTGTGCTTTAGACTTGCAATCTGGTGCCATTACCCCTCATGGCAGGGTTTATCCTCTTTCTATTGTGGAGAATAGGCTATGGAGGAGTACATTGCGGAAGCGCTTGCCCGGGGGCACATTCGCAAGTACACTTCTCCAGCGGGTGCTGTTTTTTTCTTCGTAAAGAAAAAGGGGGATGAGTTAAGACCTTGCATTTATTATAGGGGCCTCAATTGCATCACGGTCAAGAATGCATACCCAATTCCGTTGATTACTGAACGGTCGGACCGCCTCAAGGGAGCAACGGTCTTTACCAAGCTTGACCCAAGGGCAGCGTATAAATGTGTAAGGATCAAGGAGAGCGATGAGTGGAAGACAGCGTTTAATACCAGAACCGGTCATTACAAATCTCTGGTTATGCCCTTTGGCTTGTGCAAAGTGCCCGCTGTCTTCCAGGAGTTTATCAAAGATGTCTTTCCTGATATGTTGCAGCAATGCGTGGCAGTCTATTTGGACGACATCTTGATTTACTCGGACTCCATTGAATCACACTACCTGGATGTCAGACGGGTGCTGAGACGCTTACGTGAGAATGGGCTTTTCTGTAAGCTGGAGAAATGTGAATTGCACCTGTCTCAGGTTGCATTCTTGGGCAACATCATTTCTGCTGAAGGGTTCTCCATGGACCCACAGAAGGCTTCGGCTGTTCTACAATAGCCTCGCCCCAGTGGTTTCTGTTCCATTCAGCATTTCCTTGGGTTTGCCAACTAGTATCGGAAAAGATTAGCAATTCTGTTTAGGCAGTCCTGTTATACAAACAGCCCTGCCAAAATGCATAGTTGGGACCCTGACTTCCTAGTGCCAGCCTTTGTGAGGGGTAAACAGTAGTAAATGCATTCTGATCAATCGTCAGAATGATGAGAAGGCTCAGCCAGGGATGTCAGAGAATGCATAAACAATCGCACATTCGCCAATCCACATACAGCCAGTTCAAGTGAATATAAGTTTTCCACATTTTCTGGGAAAATGACAGGCCTTATGTGCTATTTTCAATAATAACATTGGCAACACGTTTACCAGCAACATAGCGGCCCTAGTCAAACTATAGGTTACGTTAGTCCCCTGTGTTCAAGACTTAGGTGATCTCATGTAAGGCAGGCACTGTGGAAATCATTTGCTGCCATCTATATTCACTGTACAGTACGTGGCAAAGCAAACATTGTTACATGTCTTGCTACCCCTTCATTCTAAAGCACCTTCTTAACCAATGAAAGGTATTCTTGCAAGAAAGACCCTTCCAACATTAGACCCTGTGTATGCATTCTCATGGAAATGGTTCTGAGCTCTTGTAGAAACCAATCAATATACAGTTTTTATTTTATCCATTGCAGGTTTAGAAATAAAATGAAGAGTTGTATTGGTTGTTATGGCCAACAAAAGTAAAATATATTGTAACAGCTATAGCTAAGATTTCTTCCTATCCCTGCCTTTAGTTACTCCTACATGTTGTGAAAACTTAAATCTTAAATAGCTGGATCCCACTAATCCACTGTTATGTGTAATGTCTTTTGTACCTGGTTTTTGTACTTATTATCTACAATAAACAAAGATTAAACAAAAAAAAAAAAAAACCTTAAATAGCTACTATAGACCAGTTTCTCCACCTTTTATCATTCAAGGCACCCTTTAAAATTATGCTCGGGGCACACCATTCTAAAATGTTAAAACTAAACTAATGGTTTTTATAACGCAGCAACATCCACACACAGGGGCTATCCGAAGTTTCTAAAGCGTCGCATATGGAGATTTTTAAGTACGGTCGTTTGTCGCCATTCCACGAGTGTGCACAAATTTAAAGCTTGACATTTTAGGTATCTATTTACTCAACGTAACATCATCTTTCATATTGTACAAAAAAAAATGTGGCTAACTTTAATTCTTAACCATTGGGTTATATTGCCCCCTACAGGTGTAGGATATTAGGCAGGAAAAAGCTTGACTACGCCTATGGGGCAGTCCCAGGGGGTATACACCTACTCTCAGCTATAGGCACTCAGTTTTGTTACAAGCAGTGTCAGAAGAAAGACAAATCCACAAAGGGGTGGGTGCTGTGTCCGTCAATGAATATCAGAAAAATTGTTTTTACGGTAAGTCAAAAATCACATTTTCTCTTTCGTTCATTGACGGACACAGCTCCTGATTCTTCTTAACCATTGGGACGTCCCAAAGCAGTGTTAAATATGAGGGGAAGTTCACCTGAAAAAAAAAATTCACCCTCAAAGAGGACCAGGTCCTCTAAACAGCAGCCAGCAAACACTTGCGGCCAAAAGAAGCATCCGCAGTTGCCAACACATCCACTTTATAAAAATTTTGTAAAAGTGTGCAGCAACGTCCAGGTGGCCACCTTTTAAACCTGCGTCACTGACACTTGAGGACGGAAAGCCCAGGAGACACTAAGCCTTCTAGTAGAGTGCTCCTTGACAGGGAAAGGAGGAGCCTGACCCCTGATGCAATAGGCCTGAACCAGCATCTGTCTGATCCATCTGTAAATGGTCATAGAAGAAGCGGACAACCCTTTGTGTGGTCCGGCCGTGAGCACAAATAGAAAGTCTGACTTCCTAAAAGACTCTGTAGCTGCCAGGTACACCCTAACTGCCCAGACCACATCCAAGGCATGCAAGGCAATTTCCTTCGGATGTTTAGCCTGGGACACAGGGAAGGCAACACAATGTCTTCATACAAAAGACAGTCAGAGATGACCTTAGGAAGGAATGACAAACAGGGGCGAAGCACCACCCTATCCTTGTGAATCACCAATAAGGTGAACGACAGGATAAGGCCGCCAGTTTGATACCCTGTGGTGATAGCCACCAAAAAAGGTCACCTTCTGGGGAATGCAAGCAGGGAAACCTCCGGAATATTTTCAAAGGTAGTCTTCTGTAGAGCTGAAAGCACCACATTAAGATCCCAGTGAGGCAACAAAGCCCGCACTAAAGGAACCAAATGTCGGACACCCTTAAGAAAAGTATGCACCAGGGAGTGTGAGGCTAAAGGTCATTGGAAAAAGACAGCCAAATCCGATACCTGGCCATTGATCGTACTCAAGGCAGATTTCTGTTCAACCCCCCGTTAATGGAAGGTTGAGATCCGAGCCACGAGAAGGAGTGAGGATGAACCCCAAGATACTCACACCACGCAATGTACGTCTTCTACGTACGATGGTAGATCTTCCTAGAAGTAGACTTCCTAGCTTTCAACATCGTAGGAAAAACCTCCATCCTTCAGCTTCAACAGCCAAGCCGCAAGCCATCGACTGTAAAGCAGGATGGAAGATCGGTCCTTGGGACAGCCAAAGCTCCCTGAAAGGAAGCCCCCAAGAAGCATCGGCGACCAGCCATACCCGATCGGCGTACCAAGATCGGCGAGGTCAGTCTGGATGGAATCCCTTCTGGTTTGATCCTGCACAGGAGTTGCAGCAGAAATTTGAGAGGGCTCAAACTACTTGGTCAGCCCACTTTGGAATGCCAGTTACTTAATGAGCCACCAGAACACTACTTGTGCCCCCTTGTTGATTGACATAGACCATGGCCATGGCATTGTCCAAATGAATTTGTAAAGGACATCCCTAAAGATGAATTGTCCAATGAGCCAGACAAAGACAGATCGCTCGGAGTCCCAGAACATTAATAGGTAGGTGTCCTTAATGTTGATAGAAGGGAGAAGAAATCCCCCTGACGTAGGGACACCACTACCATGTGAATGGACTCCAAGCAGAACTTCTGTACTCGCACCAGCAGTTTAGCGGCTTGAGGTCCAGAATTGGACGTACCTTGCCTTCCTTCCTGGGAACTGTAAAGAGGCTTGAGTAAAAACCCCTGAAAACTTTACAAAATCTGAACAATCACCCCTTGAAGGAACAAGTCTTGCACTACTCCAAAGAAACCCGTAAGTGATCTGGGTACAAGTGCAGGTTGGAAGGGAAGAACCTTTCCGGAGGATAAGACCGAACTCGATCTCGTAGCCTGACCGAATAACTTTGTGGACCCACATGTCCTATACCAGGGAGGTCCATGGATCCAGAAACCAGCGAATATGTCCCCCCACCCCAGATACGGGTGAGGGCGCCCCTTCATGCAGAGGCAGGCATGTCCACAGGTCTGGAAGAGCCCGCTCGTGGCTTGCCAGACCAGGTCCTCTTGGAAACTCCGGTGGAGGCCCTGACTTTTGTTCCCTTGTCCTGAGACCCTGAGGGACGAAAAAAACCTCTTCTGAGCCAAAGAGAAAGGGCTGCTTGCTCTTGGTAGCCTGCAGAAGAAGAGTACTCTTCCCCCCTGTGAGATAATACGCCAAAAGGACAACTGTTGATACAGACAGCCTAGAAAAAAAAGGAGCCACATCCAAGAGGCATCACAGATAAACTGTAGCCCCTGGACCAACTGATCCTCCAGTTCTGCAAAGACAGGGGGAAGCTGTTTCCACACCACATCCCGGGGTAAAAGTTTAGCCCACTCAGCCAGAGCTTGCGACCCCAGGGCAATGGTAAATACCAGTCTAAGTGCTGAACCAGCCACAGCGAATATATGGCAGGCCAGAGCCTCCGCCCTTCTATCAGCTGGATATTTAAAGGCCGGGGCTCCTCAACTGGATTGAAGGTAGCTTTATTTAATCTGGATACCGACGAGTCCACTACAGGTGGGACCGTCCATCTTTAACGCAGTTAATCCTCATAAGGACACTCCAAGCAAGAAGCGCTTAGGAGCTACTGTGTTTTGGACAACCCCACTACTCTGTGACAATGTTGTCAAAGTAAGTGGAAAAAGGAACACCCTCGCAACTTTATAGGGCCTGTGGGTGCCAAAAGGAACTAGTGCCTCCTTTTTTATCTTTAGATCATTAAGTATAATGTTTTAAATCTGCTTGCAAATATTCAAGAGATTTAAAAAAGTGTGAATTTACCAATTTTAAAATGGACTCATTTGGATCCCCAGTACTGGAACAAAGTCCCTAGGCACCAAAGGCAAATAGGGCAAAGTGGCTGCACCCAATAGGCTGTGAATTGCTTCAGCTTGAAGGTCCCGGCCTTTTTGAGCACCCCACTATTGAAACGCTCAAAGTAGATGCCTCTTCCGCCTATCCTAAGTCCAATCCTACCAGCCCATATCTGCTGACACAGTGACAACATAAAAATGTATGGCAACTGTGCTGCTTCTGGTGTCACCTTGGATCATGTTGTGGACTTCTGAGAATTTGATAATGTTCAGTAGAGGGTATCAGGGCAGTGATTAACATTCCTTGCTTCACTCATACTACCTATCCCCCCTCCACTACAGACCAAAACACTCTTTTCACAGGGAGGAACACATGTAAAATTAGTGTAAACCACACCACATTACAACTGCAGCGCATTAGCAATTGTAGCCTGAGGCTCAGACAAAAGACATTCACGCTCTGTATGAGGCAAATATATATATTTCATTAGTTAGCCTGCATTTATCATTTATAATTTGCTTTATATATATTTTTAATATCAAAAGATAAATATGTCCAAAGGTTTCTGTTGTAAGCGGATGGAGATGAATGATCGGTGGTCATGTGATTGTTCAGTTCTCAGTCTTGGAGCCGATGTGGGACTGCTGCAACATTAGACATGTGCAGTTCATTGAAATTCAGACGAATTTTCCATTTTCAGAAATTCGGATGTATCTGAATTTTCTAATTACAACAGTACCAAATTTAAACGAACTTGAAAAATAACGAAAAAAAAAAAAATCGGGCGAAATGCGAATTTGAATCGATTTGAATAGTTTTCAAATCAATTTCGAACAGTTTTCGAATTTGAATAGTTTTTGAATTCAAATAGTTTTCGAATTTGAATAGTTTTCGATATGCTTTCCAGCTTCCAAAGAGAATAAAGTAGAATAGAAAGAAACGGACTAGAATAGGAAAAAATAGAATACAATAGAATAAAAATAAAAAGTAAAATATAAAGAATATAACCATCTTCTGAAATAGAATAAATTTGAGTTTGAATACATAAGAAAAGAATAGAATAGAAAAGAATTAAAAAAACAACAACAATAGAATAGAATAAATATAACCATGTCCCAAAATTCAAATAGAATCAATTCAAATTTGAATATAATAGAAAATAATAGATTAGAATAAATTAGAAAATAGCAGAATAGTATAGAAAAAAACAACAGACTCAAATAGAAAAGAATATAATAGAATAGAACAAATATAATCATCTTCCAAAAATTCGAATTTTGAAAAGAATAAATTTGAATTTGAATAGAATAAAATAGCATAAAAAGATGGTTATATTCTTTCTATTCTGTTGTTTTGTTTCTGTACTATTCTGTTATTTTCTATTCTAATCTATTATTTTCCATTCTATTCAAATTGATTCTATTTGAAATTTGAGAATTGGTTATATTCTTTCTATTTTATTCTATTCTTTTTTATTGTTTTTCTTAATTCTATTATTTTGTATTCTATTTTTTCTATTTGAATTTCAGAAGATGGTTGTATTCTATTTTATTCTATTCTTTTTTTTTCTATTCTTTTTTATTTTATTTTATTCTATTTTATTCTTTTATTTTCCATTTTGTTATGTTTTACTCTATTATATTCTACTCTTTTATTTTCTGTTCGATACTTTTCTATTCTATTCAAATTTTTTTTCTGTTCTATTCCTTTATATTTTTTTCTATTTTATTGTCTTTGGAAATTGGAAAACAAATCAAAAATTCAACGAATCTGAAAACTTTTCGAATTCGAAAACTTTTTGAATTTGAAAACTTTTAGAATCCGAAATACTGTTTGAATTTGAAAACTTTTCAAATTCGAATTTGAAAACTGTTCGGATTCGAAAACTATTCAAACTTAGGTCAAAAACTATTCTAATTCAAATTCAGAAAATTTGAATCGGTTTGAATACGAAAAAACTAAACTAATTCCGGAAACAAATTACCCGGATGAAATGAATTGAACTAAATGAGTTTATGCAAAAAATAAAATCGAAACAAAACTAAATGAAACAATTTTTTGTTCTGCACATGCCTATGCAACATCGGACCTATGCTTCAGCATATAGATGAGTATAGATGTTTGCTTTTTTTATACCCAAACTTCTACTTTCTATCTTTTTGCCTAAACCCAGGTGTGACCGGTTTTCTTTAAAACCAACTGCCATTTTTTTCTGTAGATAGTGGGTGAGGTTGGTCCAAAACATGCCTTATTTTCACAATCTAATGGTCACAAACCCTAGCATTCTTTTAAAAAAATACATCAAAAATGTTCTAGATTTTAAATGCGCAAAAGAATATTCTAGCGTTTTTAGATATTTATACTAGTTAGAAAATTTGAAGGTGTTGCCACGAGCGACATCACCATTTTTCCTTATTCCAGTTCCTATAATAGAGGCCTGTAGGTCTGGGTTTCTGCCAGGTTACAGGCTCTCAGAGGGCAGCCTGGGGAATTAGAGTTTAAATGAGTATTACAAACTCATCCGTCACAATGTTCATTTAGTATTGAAAGCTCTGCCTGAGAAAACTGCCCCTGAGTATTTCCGCAGACAGCAGCGAGAAATAAGACAAACAGCCTCTTCTCAACTAAGGGCCTAATTATTAATTTAAGACAGGACATCACTAATAGAAATACTGCGTCTCCTCTGTAGTGCTCGGTACGGAGCTACGGCTCCCCAGCGGAGGCTCCAGGTTATACCTCTCTGAAATGGATCATTAAAATGCAGAACGCACCCCCGTCCAACAGACGCATCAAATGAATGACTGCCTTACATAATAATTAAAACCGACTTAACTGAAGGAATAGCTTATGGTACAGCTGTACCATTGAACAAGCACAAAGCTCCCAAATCCCTATAATAAAATAGGGCATTTAAGCCCCACCCCTGGTATAAAAGTGCCTCCCCCCAAAGGGTCAATTTTTGGTTAAAATGCACCTCTCCCCACTTGTATCGATAATCATTTGGCGAGATGTATGTTGCAAACATTTGCAGTACCGTTACAAGTCTGCATGAAGGCTACGTTCAAATCTCTGCAGCAAAACGCAGCAAAATCACGCTTTCCCAACCTGCAGAGAATCATGCTGCTGCATGCATCGACAACCGCGGCTTGTTTTTGCATGCACCAAATGCAATTTTAAAAAAAGGATGAAGGACTTCTTTCTCCATGTTTCTCGGGGTAGGGCACTCCGTGGGCAGCCCTACACGCAGACATCTGAACCAAGCCGAAAACTTGCCATACATGTCACAAAATACAGAAACAGTATATATATTTTTTTTAAACGCTCAACCCTTTATAATTACATAACAGATAATTGATTCCAGCCAGTGAGTTTGCCTAGGCTGAGCTGATATCATTAGTCTGCTACAAGCGTGAAGAAGCATTTCCTCAGTCTCATCCCTGCAACATTGTAACAGTGTAGCAATAAACAGGGGGCACAGGCACCAGGATTTATATAATTGTGTTAATTCTGAGCCAGCATCTCATTTCAGTAAGTAATGTTTACCCTAAATGATGCCTTAAAGGGGAACTTCACTCAGCTAGGGGAAGGGAAGAAGTCAGCAGCTGCAAGTACTGTAACTGCTGACTTTTAAGAAACAGATACTTACCAACCCATTAAGTCCAGCGCTGTCTTCCATGCAGCAGAATTTTCTGACAGCTTCTGAACTTCCATGACAGCATCTAATGGCGCTTTTCCACTGCATGGAACCGAACGGTTCGGCTCGCTTTTCTGCTTTTCCACTGCTGGTACCGCATGGTATGGTGTAGGAATGGTTCGGTACGGTACGGTACGGCGGCGCTTTTCCACTGCATGGAAGCGAACGGTACGGCTCTCAAAAACAGTACCTACTCGATTGTGGTTCCAAGAGGTACCATACCCGGTACCATATCCCACAATCCTTTGCATGCAGTCACTACTAGCCACTGATTGGTCAGAGAATCCCACCCACCCCATTGTTGTCCCACCCACTTAACTTTAGTACCACTTTAGTGGAAAAGCAAACCATACCGTACCATACCGAACCGTTCCAACACCGTACCATGCGGTACCAGCAGTGGAAAAGCAAACTGGGCCAAGCAGGGCCAAGTAGAGCCGAGCCAGTACTTGCAGTGGAAAAGTGCCATTAGATTCGGGAGCTGGCTGTCACTTCCTGATCACTCACAGCCAGCACCCTACTGCACATGCCCAAGAACTGAACTGCAGAGAGGTCCTATAGCCTCCTGGGATGTGTGTCATCATCCCAAGAGGCTGTGGATGGAGGCAGTGACATAGCATGAGGGGGGAGGTGGGGCAGAGGGTACGGTGGCCACAGGTTGCAACATTTAGGAGGGCGCATCCCGCGCCCGTCATCCACAAAGTCACACTGTCCACCCTTCTTTATTCATACAATGTCCCGTCCGGTGGCCCACCCGCCCACTTTCCCTCACTTGGATTGTGCTCCATGACCGCTGCTGTGATGGACGAGCGGCAGGCTGGCTGAAATTGTCACATGCAGCCACGGGCGGGGCTGGCCTGTGGGTGAAGATTGCATCTGGTGCATGTGCAGCACCACTTTCAGAGTCTCGCCTCGCTGTCCGGCCGCCTCTACGCTGGCACACTGTGTCTCTCCTTTGCTCTGGATCGCCTCCTCGAGTCCTCATTGTGGCAGTGTCTGGTAGAGGCCACATAATAGCAGATGGGAGACAGAAAAAGGTGAGTGAGTCTGTGAGTCATGTGCTGCCTACCCCTCGGGCCTAGGGAAGTGGACATGGTAAGGGGGGGGGGGGGAGAGAGTTAGGTCAGTGTAGGCGTCAATTTAGTTGTTAGTGAAGGTGTTAGTGTAGGGTTCAGTGAAGGTGTCAGTTTAGTGGTCAGTGAAGGTGTCAGTTTAGTGGTCAGTGAAGGTGTCAGTATAGTGGTCAGTGTAGTGGGCAGTGTATGTGTCAGTGTAGGTGGCAGTGTAGTGGTCAGTGTAGGTGCAGGAATCAGGTAGGTCAGTGTAAGAAAAAGGTAGAAAGATAACAAAAAGAGGGGCGCACTGACCTAGTGCATTACCACTAAAACATTTTTATTAAAATAGTAAAATGCATAAAATATACTCACAAAAATAGTGTGATAATACACACATATCAACAATTCCATGAATTTGTGAAAATGACTCAAAGGTGTTCAGACACTACGTGATGCTGGACCTCTTGCGGTAAACCGCATGGAGCTGCTGTGGCTTAGGCTGACGTGTTTCGAGGGCGAATCCCCTTCCTCAGAGCCAAGAAATGCTGACATACATTTTATTTGGGTACAGCTTTGCACAACCACGCAATTATCAGTTAAAATAATGCAGTGCCGTATCGCAATAAATGTCCTGGTCATTACGGAGGTAAAACCTTCTGATCCAGAAATGGTTAACTGTGATGGTGCTGCCTTGTTGTAACGAAAAGCAGAAGAAGTCATTGGTAAGGGGAAGTAGTGTGATCTATATGAGAGGTAATAAAAAATTACCATTACTTAGCATGCATTCAACATGAACACATTTAGCTTCTGTTCACACTGGTGTGACTTGTCATGCGATTTGATAGTTTTAAATTGCATGAATAGTCGCACCCCATTACCAGCAATGGAACCATTCATATCACTGCGACTCATGTCGCAATGATTATGAAAAAGGTTACTGCACTCTTTTTTACCGATTTCATTGTGACTTTTATAGACTTCTGTAACCACTTGCGAACCGCCTATGGCAAGAGTGACTCTCCTGCGTCAGATTACGTACGCATGTGATCCGGCACTTCTGGGTAGGCGCTTATTGGGATTTTTTTTATTGGATATGTGCGGCTTTGAAAATCGCTCTGAAGTAACGCGTTTTCAAAGCCACACCGGTGTAAACGGGAGCTTAAAGCTGGAGTTTAGGTATGGCAATTTTTACATAGTTACAATGGTTCAGCTTAGACCAATGTAACTGTATATGCATCATACCTGTTGGATCCCCCTGGAAGCTGCAAATCACTGTAGCAGGCACCGCTACTACTGTGATCTTTACTAGCTTTTGGGTCCTATGCTGAGTGGCTGACCTGCTGCATTGTTAGCACTGGAGGTCACTCACTCACTTTCTCGATAACTGCAAAGTGTTCTCTGATTGGATGAGGTGGAATGAAGGGGTGTTGATGTCATGATCCCCACCTTGGCAGGTCAGAGAACACTTTACATTCATTAAGAAAATGGAAGGTATTCTCTGAATTGTGCCCATGCCCAGTGAGTGATCTCCTGTGTTTAGTAAGCAGCAGGGCAGCCACTTGGAATGGGACCAGAAGCTGTCAGTGATCACTGTAGTAGTGGTGCTTACTATGATATGTTCCAGCTTCCATGAGTGCAGGGCTGCTGATAGCAATTGCGAGGCCCTGTACAGACTACCTGACAGCCCCCCCCCCCAAGAAAATTACAGCTATAGTATCTCGCAAATGTGAGTACACCCCTCACATTTTATTTATAAATTATATATTATATCTCTTCATGTGACAACACTGAAGAATTGACACTTTGCTACAATGTAAAGTAGTGAGTGTACAGCTTGTATAGCAGTGTAAATTTGCTGTCCCCTCAAAATAACTCAACACACAGCCATTAATGTCTAAACCGCTAGCAACAAACGTGAGTACACCCCAGGGGCGGACTGACCATTCGGGCATTCGGGCACTGCCCGAGGGCCCGAGGTCAGGGGGGGGCCCGGCAGGGCCGTCTTTCTCGTGCGCATGCTGGGGAGTTTTCAATAATATCGATCGACATGCTGGGGAGTTGTCTGGGGCCCCACGCAGGGTTGCAATTTCCCCCCAAACTGATCCCCCCACGCCGCAGCAGCAGCTACATTATGCGGTAAACTGGTTGCTAGGATCGCCTGCCGAATGGCGTCTAGCAACCAGTGACGTCCGAGTAGGGACCCAGAATGCAAAGCGTCCTCCTCTGTGCCTATTAGAGATGCCGGCTCCACCCACCTCCGCTCCTCCCTTCATCCTCACTGTGTGGCCGCTGCGGAGGGGAAACTGCCTGAGTCAGCAAGACCAAGCAAAGACAAACTGCAGCTTCAGGTGAGATATTCTCTCCCTCCCCCCCCTCTCCCTCCATTCTCTCTCCCCCCCCTCCCCCCTCTGCAAGGACCCAGCATGCAAAGAGTCCTCCTCTGTGCCTATTAGAGACTCCGGCTCCACCCACCTCCGCTCCTCCCTTCATCCTCACTGTGCGGCCGCAAGACCGAGCAAAGACAAACTGCAGCTTCAGGTGAGATATTCTCTCCCTCCCCCCCTCTCTCCCTCCATTCTCTCTCTCTCCCTCCCTCCCCCCCTGCCCCCCCTTCTCTCTCTCCCTCATCCCCCCTCTCTCCCCCTCCCTTTCCCCCTCTCTCTCTCCCCCCCTCTCCCTCCCTTTCCCCCCTCTCTCTCCCTCCCCCCTCTCTCGCCTCTCTCTCCCCCCTCTCTCTCTCCATCCCTTTCCCCCTCTCTCTTCCTCCCCCCTCTCTCGCCCCGCTCCCCCCTCCCTCTCCCCCTCCATTCTCTCTCTCCCCCTCTTTCCCCCCTCTCTCTCCCTCCATTCTCTCTCTCCCCTCTCCCCCCCCCATCCCACCCTTCTCTCTCTCCCCCTCTTCCCCGCCCCTCCCTTTCCCCCCTCTCTCTCCCTCCCTCCCTTTCTCTCGCCCCCTCCCCCCTCTCTCTCCCCCTCTCTCTCTGTCTCTCCCCATCTCTCTCTGTCTCTCCCCCTCCCTCTCTCTCTCCCCTCCCTCTCTCTCCCTCCCCCCTCTCTCTCTCCCTCCCCCCCTCTCTCCCTCTCTCTCCCTCCCCCTCTCTCTCTCCCCCCCCCCTCTCTCTCTCCCCTATCTCTCTCTCTCCCCCTCTCTCTCTCCCTCTCTCTCTCCCCCCTCTCTCTCTCCCTCCCCCTCTCTCTCCCCCCTCTCTCTCTCTCTCTCTCTCCCACCCCTCTCTCTCCCTCTCCCCTCTCTCTCCCTCTCCCCTCTCTCTCCCCCCTCTCTCCCCTCTCTCTCTCCCCCCTCTCCCCTCCCCCTCTCTCTCCCTCCCCCCTCTCCCCTCTCCCTCCCCCCTCTCTCTCTCTCTCTCCCCTTTCATAAAGTATAAAGAAAACCCTTTTGACATAAGATAAATACCAATAAACCCTCAAAAGAAATGAAAACCAAAATAGACCACCCTCCTGAAATAAAAGCCCACTTGTTTTCTTTTTTTTTTGGATAAAAGGCCTGGCAGAATTTTTTTTTTTTTGTGCATAGGACAGCATCGCCACCAGTGGCGGCTGGTGCGTTGGGGGCACAGGGGCGGCTATCTATTCCCTATCTATTGGCCGAGGAGGAGGCGGAAGGACTTGAGGAGACGTGGGGGACTGAGGAGAAGGCGCCGCTGCAGGTAAGTGCACTGACTGGTCTCTCTGCATTGAAGGGGGCACGGCACACTGGTCTCTCTGCATTGAAAGGGGGTACGCTGGTAACTCTGCATTGAAAGGGGGCACGCTGGTCTCTCTGCATTGAAAGGGGGCACGCTGGTCTCTCTGCATTGAAAGGGGGCATGCTGGTCTCTCTGCATTGAAAGGGGGCAAGCTGGTCTCTCTGCATTGAAAGGGGGCATGCTGGTCTCTCTGCATTGAAAGGGGGCACGCTGGTCTCTCTGCATTGAAAGGGGGCACGCTGGTCTCTCTGCATTGAAAGGGGGCACGCTGGTCTCTCTGCATTGAAAGGGGGCACGCTGATCTCTCTGCATTGAAAGGGGGCACGCTGGTCTCTCTGCATTGAAAGGGGGCACGCTGGTCACTCTGCATTGAAAGGGGGCACGCTGGTCACTCTGCATTGAAAGAGGGCACGCTGGTCACTCTGCATTGAAAGGGGGCACGTCACGCTGGTTACTCTGCATTAAAAGGGGGCACACTGGTTACTCTGCATTGAAAGGGGGCACGCTGGTCTCTCTGCATTGAAAGGGGGCACGCTGGTCTCTCTGCATTGAAAGAGGGCACGCTGGTCTCTCTGCATTGAAAGAGGTCACGCTGGTCTCTCTGCATTGAAAGAGGGCACGCTGGTCTCTCTGCATTGAAAAGGGGCACGCTGGTCACTCTGCATTGAAAGGGGGCACGCTGATCACTCTGCATTGAAAGGGGGCATGCTGGTCACTCTGCATTGAAAGGGGGCACGGCACGCTGGTCACTCTGCATTGAAAGAAACACGCTGGTCACTCTGCATTGAAAGGGGGCACGCTGTTACTCTGCAATGAAAGGGGGTACGCTGGTTACTCTGCATTAAAAGGGGGCACGCTGGTCACTCTGCATTGAAAGGGGGTACGGCACACTGGTTACTCTGCATTGAAAGGGGGCACGCTGGTCATCACGCTGGTAACACATTAGCCAGTCCAGACCAGTATAGATCCTAACACATTAGCCAGTCCAGACCAGTATAGATCCTAACACATTACCCAGTCCATACCAGTATAGATCGTAACACATTACCCAGTCCATACCAGTATAGATCCTAACACATTACCCAGTCCATATCAGTATAGATATCCAGCATGATATTTTTTAGATCTGTTGTGTTTTCAGTGTTCCTTTAATTATTTTGAGCAGTGTATAAGGAATAGTATTCATTGTAGTACATATATCAGTGTTATAGGTATTAGCACTCAGTTTACAGAGATTAGCGTTATATATAGGGGATAGCACTTAGTGAGTTCTATTCCCTATATATAACACTTATATCTGTACACTGAGTGCTTTTCCCATAATACTGACATCTGTACACTTTGGCGGGAAGAATACTCCTTACATTGGTGGTCAGTGGGAAGAATGTTCCTTACATTGGTGGTCAGTGGGAAGAATGTCCCTTACATTGGTGGTCAGTTGGAAGAATGCCCCTTACATTGGGGGTCAGTGGGAAGAATGTCCCTTACATTGGTGATCAGTGAGAAGAATGCTCCTTACATTGGTGGTCAGTGGGAAGAATGCTCCTTACATTGGTGGTCAGTGGGAAGAATGCTCCTTACATTGGTGGTCAGTGGGAAGAATGCTCCTTACATTGGTGGTCAGTGGGAAGAATGTCCCTTACATTGGTGGTCAGTGGGAAGAATGTCCCTTACATTGGTGGTCAGTAGGAAGAATGCTCCTTACATTGGTAGTCAGTGGGAAGAATGTCCCTTACATTGGTGGTCAGTGGGAAGAATGCGCCTTACATTGGTGGTCAGTGGGAAGAATGCTCCTTACATTGGTGGTCAGTGGGAAGAATGCTCCTTACATTGGTGGTCAGTGGGAAGAATGTCCCTTACATTGGTGGTCAGTGGGAAGAATGTCCCTTACATTGGTGGTCAGTAGGAAGAATGCTCCTTACATTGGGGGTCAGTGGGAAGAATGTCCCTTACATTGGTGATCAGTGAGAAGAATGACTCTTACATTGGTGGTCAATGAAAGTAATGTTCCTTTGTGTGGGTGTGGCTTGAGTGTGGGCGGGGACACAGGGGGCCCATGATCTCTTATTGCCCGGGGGCCCCATGAGTTGTCAGTCCGCCCCTGGTACACCCCTAAGTCAAAATGTCAAAATTGGGCCCAAAGTGTCAATATTTTGTGTGGCCACCATTATTTTCCAGCACTGCCTTAACCCTCTTGGGCAGGGAATTCACCAGAACTTCACAGGCTGCCCCTTGAGTCCTCTTCCACTCCTCCATGACAACATCATGGAGCTGGTGGATGCTAGAGACCTTGCGCTCCTCCACCTTCCATTTGAGTATGCCCCACAGATGCTCAATAGTGTTTAGATCTGGAGACATGCTTGGCCAGTCCATCACCTTTACCCTCAGCTTCTGGTTTGGGGTCGTTATGTTAGAATGCTGCCCTGCGGCCCAGTCTCCGAAGGGAGGGGATCATGCTCTGCTTCAGTATGTCACAGTACATGTTGGCATTCATGGTTCCCTCAATGAACTGTAGCTCCTCAGTGCCGGCAGCACTCATGCAGCCCCAGACCATGACACTCCCACCACCATGCTTGACTGTAGGCAAAACACACTTTTCTTTGTACTTCTCACCTGGTTGCCGCCACACACCCTGGACACCATCTGGACCAAATAGGGTTATCTTGGCCTCATCAGACCACAGGACATGGTTCCGGTAATCCATATCCTTAGTCTGCTTGTCTTCATCAAACTGTTTGCGGGCTTTCTTGTGCAACATTTTTAGAAGAGTCTTCTGGTATGACAGCCATACAGACCACTTTGATGCAGTCTGCGGCGTATGGTCTGGGCACTGACAAGCTGACCCCCCACCCCTTCAACCTCTGCAGCAATACTGGCATCACTCATACATCTATTTCCCAAAGATAACCTCTGGATATGATGCTGAGCATGTGCACTCAACTTCTTTGGTCAACCATGGCAAGGCTTTTTCTGAGTGGAACCTGCCCTATTACACTGCTGTATGGTCTTGGCCACCGTGCTGCAGCTCAGTTTCAGGGTTTTGGCAATCTTCTTATAGCCTAAGCCATCTTTATGTAGAGCAACAGCTTTGGTGAAATATCATTATGACAGAATTCCCTAAAAAACAGGTCTCTCCAGCAGCATGCTGTCACTACTAAAAGGGATTCCATCTTCATCTGGTCTTCTCTCTGGGTTCTTGGGATCCAGCCGTTTGGCCAAACCGCGATGATGTAACTCCCACGCATGTGTGGGGGAGTCATGGTCACAGCTATCTCAATGGATGGTATGTCATCGATTGAGAGTGCAGTGCACATGCGCTCGTGCTACCACTGGCTGTTATGTTACGTTAAGGAGACAGTTACTGTACCCCTTCAGGTAAGCCCTATTATAAGCATACTTGTAGATACAAGATAAAAAATGGAGTTTACTACTGCCAGATTAGTTAATAAATGGTTAAATAGAAGGAGTTGATACATGGATTTGCAGAGGGAACTGACAGTGTAAGGGAGAAGACGTTGCATAGGTCAGCCCAGCTACATACTAAGCATTGGGACAAGATAAAAAGTAGCTATGGAACCGGTGTAACGGTAAATTCTTCACCCCATGGGAATGCAGCTGATCAGCTGTGACTGTGTCAGGGAGTTAGAGCAATGGAGGAGAGAGCAGAAAATAAATTACAGGCTTGGCAGGAACAACTGCAGGGAGAGAAACAAAGTTACAGAGATAGCAAACTTACAAGCAGGGCTAACATTAGAGCCAGGACTGAGAGGGGGTCCCGCACAGGGAAGGGGATAAGTGAAGGATGAGAATTATGTGTCTGTTTCTCCAGCAGCTAAAAGCTGGCAGCAAAGAGGGAGGGGGGGGGGACCAGCATTCAGCTGCTGAAGAAAGAGACACGTAATTGTCACTAATCCCCCTCCCTGTGCGGGCCGCCCTGTCTGACTAAGCCCCCTACAAGAGGACCAGTGGTCCCCCCCTATCAGCGGCCCTGCATGAGGGCCCCACAGGTATGGCACATACATACTTACATTGGACCAAGCTGGACCAATGTACCGTAACTATTCAAAAACTGCCACACCTAAACTTCAGCTTGCAAAGTGAATCTAGGCTATAAAATCCTTTAGATGTAAAAAAATGATTTCTTCATTGGATTAGGGGAAAAGGGGGGGGGGGGGGTGTTCCTACAGCATAAACCAATATTAATAACTCCAGGTATTGCCTTGCTATTTTATCACAGAGTAGTGTTTTGTGGTGAAAATTCAATGCTCTTATAGTAGATCAATTAACAATTCTGTTAATCTCTGTGACTGCCTCCCTGTTGTTTGATTACATTTATTACCAAGACTTATGCAACTGTTGACTGTTTTTATTGTTCGGAACCGTGGTGCGCCATGTGTCGCGTGAAAAGTCAGTGTGCTAATCAGATGATGGGGTCTGCAATTCAGCATCTACAAAATAGTAAACAGAAGATATTTCTATTGTATAAACCAATGTCATTACCTCGGTATTAGCAGTCACAAAGGCTACTTTATATCAGCACAAAAAATGTCTAAGCTGGATTTTTATATAGATTGCAAGATACGAATCCTGAGCACACAAGACATAGACAGTTATCTTATGGACTGGTGGTTATTCAGAAAGCAACCTTTTAGTTCCAAGGAACGACAGGTTTATATCAATGTAAAAGGCCTCATGCACACAGGGCTTTTGCAGCAGCTTTTAGGAGCATCAGATGTTTTTTTTTTTTGCAGCTTAAAAACGCCCATGTATGTTATTTTATGGCATCATGCACACAGATGTTTTGAAGTGGCATAGGTGTTTGCAAGCTGCAAAAAAACCCCAGGGCCAGCGCGTTCTGAGGACCGGCGTTACAGCTGTAAAAACGTCTGACGCTGCTAAAGGCTGCTAATCGTTGCTTATACAGCATAAACCGCGTCATACATTTTTTTTTTTTTTTTATGTTTCCCTCTGGAAGCTAATTGATTTGAATTGAAGTTGCATCCAAGTCGGATCATGATGATCCAACTTGTGGTGCGACTGGCACTCTGAGGATCTTGAGGGGGAACTCCATGCCAAAATGGAAAAAAAAACAGTGTGGGGGTCCCCCCAGGTTCCATACCAGGCCCTTCAGGTCTGGTATGGATTTTGAGGGGAACCCCATGCAAAATACAGCGTTGGGACCCCCCAAAAATCCATACTGGACCCTTATCTGAGCATGCAGCCCAACCCCCTCCTGGACCATACCAGGCCACACGCCCTCAACATGGGGAGGTGGGTCCATCATCCCACCCCAAAGCACCTTGTCCCCATTTTGTCTATGTGTTTTATAAAAAAATGCTGTGAATACCTTATTTCAGTGTGCTGTTTGGCGATCATGCAACTGGCTGGCTCTCTCCTTTCCCCGCCTGACAGCTGCAGGTGACGGGGCCAAGATTCCCCTGCTGACGTCACTTGGGAGGAAAAGAGGGGAGAAAGAGAGAGCCGGTCACATGATCGCCAAGCAGCTCACTGAAATAAGGTATTTACACCCTTTTTTTTTAAAACACATAGACGGAGGCACACAGGATAATGAAACAAAGAGGATTACATAACATATTAACAGTTATTTCAGCTGCAACAGGAGAGGGGGCTTACACGGAGCTGACAGGCATGGGGGGGGGGGGGGGTGGGAGGTCACAGGAAGACAGGGAGCGTGGCTACGGATGACGGAGTCACTTACACTGACCACGGTGTCAGGACTCAGCAGTCATGATACACTGTGGTCAGTTTACCGAGGGGAGGGTAGGAACTGGCAGGATCAGCCAGGCCAAATTACACGGCACAAGCACTGTGCTGTTATTTATGCTTTAAAGGGTAACTCCACTTTCGTGAGCGAAAAAAAAAGCAAAAAAAGAAAAAACAATATAGCGTATACAATTGCTACACAAATCATATTGTAATTGAATGTTATTAAAAATTACCTTCCCTTTTCAATCTGAAACTGTTGTATCTTCTGAAATTGCAATGCAATATGGCTACCTGAAACTGTTCTGTGCACAGAATGTGTACTGACCACACCCCACAGACATAATTTCCTGCTTGTGTGATTGGCTAATTCATTTTCCCAGAAGTCTGCTTAAGATACAAGTCAGATTTCTGGCATCCCCTGCAACAAAAATGTCATTTTTGGTGAGATACTCCTGATAGGAACACATCTAAAGGGATGCAGGCCCAGCAGCTTCCCTCATTAGAGCCCTGCAGATGCCACAGCTGATACATAATTATGAAACCACTCTCATTTGACCCACTCAGCACAGAGGAACAAACAATGATTTCTTCAGATTAACAAAAGGTAGGAATCTGCAACAAAGTTTGTTAAAATACTTGTAATGTACAGAGATCACCCAGAAAGGAATGTTTTTTTCTCAACAAAAGTGGAGTTACGCTTTAAGGGAACAGGATCCATTTTTTTTATAGGGGTAATAAATGCTTTAAACCCAGAAGTGCTTTTTTTTTTTATACCATTGCTGTTTCTTTAGAATTTACAAATTTTGAAATTGGAGGAAATGTTTAGCACTGGGAAAGAGTTTTTTAAAGATAAAAAGTGCTTTTAAAGCGGTTGTATCCTCACAAAAAAAAAAAACCCTGCAGGACAAAGGCATAATGAGCTACTATGCATCACATACTAGCTCATTATGAAATACTTACATTAAAACGAAGCCCAGACACAGTCGCCCGGACAGCGCTGAGGGAGCTGTCATGTTCCCTCGGCGTCTCTTCTGGGTTCGGCTGCTCCGGCGCTGTGAGTGGCTGGAGCCGCAATGACGTCACTCCTGTGAGAGTTTACTTTCCGGCAAGGAGCAGGCAAAGAGCTCTGAAGGTCCGCCGGACCTTCAGAGGGCATGCGCCACTGGTGTCAGCGGCTGCATGCAGGACGAATATCTCCTAAACCGTGCAGGTTTAGGAGATATTAATTTTACCTACAGGTAAGCCTTATTATAGGCTTACCTGTAGGTAAAAGTTTAATGGCGGAGTATACTACCGCTTTAATATACAACTATATAGATCAGAGAAAAATGAGGGAAAAATGAGGAGAAAACAGGGACAGATGGATTTTGTTCCAAATCAGGGACAGTCCCTCAAAACCAGGGACAGTTGGGAGCTATGTGTCTGCAGTTTCTCACCATCTTTTGTAGCATGTCTGCAGTCTCGGACCATCTCTAGAATGTCGCAGTCTCTGACCATCACTGTTGCTAGTCTGCAGTCTCTGATGGCTTACTTTGGCTTTGCATTGATTGAATATTACGTGTGGCCCTTTAGAGATATTAGTAGCCGCACTTGAGGCCCCTATATCAAGTAAGTTGGCAACCATTGCAATACATGGTCAGGTAACCTAAATCCTATATATCAAACAAACCTTGTCATTGTAATAAAGTTACCCAGGAAAAGCTATACCTGTAAAAGAAGAGTGTGGATACTTACCTCCCTTGCTGCCCCAAAAAAGGTTTTATTAATAATAAATCTACCCCTGAAGTCTGCTGGGAAATTGACACTTCCAGGAATGTCCACCCCCTTGGTTCCCTGCAGCTTCACTGGTTCCTCCTCCTGAATTTATGTTATTAAAGGATACAGTAGTGACACAGGGTGAGAAGGAGGGGAACCAGTGAGGGCTGGACCTCTAGACTAAATTAGATTGTACCCCTTCCTTCCCAGGGGATGGGGGGAGAGGGTTTCAAAATATATCCTGGATATGAAAGGGGCTTGTTTACACTTGCGGTTGGGGGGGGGGTTGTAAAAAAATGGCGGACAGACTTGTACACATTTACGACCACGATGAATTGCTTCACGGCCATGGCTAAATTTTAACCCCTTGTAGTGTTCAGTGGGAAAACTCTGCAATAGCCCTACAACCACATGGAATGTATGCAGTTGCATCACGGTGGTATGAGCTTTTAGGGGTCCCACCTGTCAGGGAGGAGACAACATAACACTGACTGCTTTTGAGGGCTAACATTATTGTAAACAAGCCCTTGCAGAGATAAAATGCCCCCTAAACCCTGAAAACTCATAGTAAGAGAAATATGGAGATTGCTTTGTTGACCTCCCTCTACTAGTTGTCTGGCTCTCTCTGCCATACTTCATACCTCATTGACCCAAAACAAACACAAAGATTAGGAAAGTCAGATTGAGGTCAGAGATCTAGATCTGCAAATTTGATTAGGGTCAGTGAATCTACAGAATCCTATTAAGTACAAAAACTGAAAAGGTCAAAGGAAAATCTGTAAAACTGGGTAGCCATTATAGCGCAATAAATATTTCAGGTGTTGTGCCTTTTTAAGGGGAGGCAGGGGATGGGAGCACTTCACAACGTACTGGAGCAGTACACACGTTGGGTGGGATTCCCTTCAGGGGGGACAAGCAAATTCACTTGTAAGAAGAGTCAGACTATCGAGCTTGGAGAGTAGTGGAAGTTTCTGGATGGGAAGACAAAAAAGAGAACCACCTCACAATCAGAATAGTGAGAAGGCTGACATGACCGTGCCCCTGCCCCTCCAGGGTGTGGTGTTGAATCACATACAGTAAGGAAAATGGTGAGGGTAGGTTCAAAACTATATAAGAAACAACCTTCCAGGGCTTCCACCTTGAGTCATTTTTCCCTTTTTTGAACCAGGAAGTAGGGGGAGAGAACAAAGAACTTGAACACAGCCATGTGCTGGACAGAAAGGAATTGGTAGCTTTTGGCAGGACTCCAAAAAGCAGGAGAGACCTGGATAAAGGGAAGAAGACTCCATCACCAGGAAGAACCACGTTAAGTGACTGTTTAGTGTATACCTATCATTTACCTTGCCCATGCTCATTTTCTAGAAAGGATAGATAGCTTGTGCATGTGTATATTGTATGCATATTTTGTGATACTTTTATATTTTGCTTCCTAAAATTGTAGATACAGCATTTTTGTTTAGTAAAGAAAATCACATTACTACTCTACAGAGGTTTTTATGCTTTCTTGCTTTTAAAGCGGAGTTCCACCCAAAAGTGAAAGTTCCACTTTCAATACTCAATACTCCAGTCCTGACCCCCTGACATGCCACCTTTGGCATGTCGTTTTTTTTTTGGGGGGGGAGCGAGTACTAAGATTTGACAGGTATCCACTCCAACCCGAGCGAAAGTTCTCTCCCCCTCCCTCTCTCCCTGCAATCTTCTGGGACACATCAGAGGTCCCAGAAGATTGCCCGGCCATTCATGACGTGCGCCATAAGCAGGGCACACCCGGCTGTGAAGCCGCAAGCTGTCACAACCTGGTGCCCACACTAGAGATGGCGGCCAAGGAAAGGGAAAGGATCGAGGCTTCGGGCGACCGCATAGCTGGATTCTGGGACAGGTGAGTGTGTGTTTTTTAATAGTCAGCAGCTACACTTTTTGTAGCTGCTGACTTTTAATAAACACAAAAACGAGTGGCACTCCGCTTTAAAAGACAAAGCAAACAGGGGCAGAGGTGTGTTGTGGTTTGGTAATGGTGGGTCAGTCAGTGGCAGTAACAAGAAAGATTCATATATCACTGTGCCTGATCTGACTTTACAGGATGATGGAAAGTATATAAGATACTTGTTGCCCCCCTGTAGCATCCAGGTTGTTAAGCCATTTACTAGCACCGGGGCTTACAAGACAGTTCTGCAGAGGCTATGAGCTGAAGCTCTGAATATACCCCCACCCCCACCCCCAGTTCCACACACAGGTTCCTAGGCCTTGGCAGTGGTTACCTCTCCCACTTTACATGAAAGGCCTTTACTGCACATGTGGCTTCAAGTGCCATCTATAGAGCTGTCACATCCTACACCAGAGTCCAATGCTACAGGAGAAGCTCACAGTGTGCAGTAAAATCAAAGTATGGAATTTCAGTCCAGGACAGGCACCTGTACAACTGTGCAAAACTGAAGAGAAGGCTGGAGTCCCCCTTAAACTCTAACCCCAATTATTGATGAATATGTTCCATCTCTCTCTGTATTCTGAACAAAATGTTACATTTGCATAGGTTTGATGTAAAAAGCCGAACAAACAGCCATATTTTACCATTAGGAAGTCTTGATGATCCAGCGGCTTAATAGAACAGCACAAATTCTTACTGAAAGATGTTCTAGGTCATTCATTTTGATTTTGTAACAAAATTAAGAGGATGCAAACAAACCCAACCATCATTAAATGTATTATGTTACCACCTGATCCATACAAAATGAGTTATTGTGTTTTGAGGTCCTATTTGTCTTCTTTTAGTGCCATTGTTTGTATAAAAATATACTTCAATCCATCAGCGTAATAAGTTTTCGTTTTCTCCTTTCCTAACAGGGAGAAAAATAAAATTGAACGAGATGACTTTCTGGAAAATAGTCAAGAAAAGTCTGCAAAAATGAAATTGTCGACAGGGAATAACTTGTAGAGAAATGTGATTTGAAAGGGTAAAAGTTTTGATTTGTCATTTAACCACTTACCCACTGGGCACTTATACCCTCTTCTAACCAGACCAATTTTCAACTTTCAGTGCTCTCACATTTTGAATGACAATTAGTCAGTCATGCAACATTGTACCCATATGAAATTTTTGTCCTTTTTTTCACACAAATAGAGCTTTTTTTTGGTGGTATTTAATCATTACTGGGTTTTTTATTTTTTGCGCTATAAATTAAAAAAAAAAAGAAAATTTGTAAAGAAAATTGCATTTTCTTTGTTTCGGTTATAAAATTTAGCAAATTTAGTAATTCTTCTTTATAAATTTTGGCCAAAAGTTATACTGCTACATATCTTTGGTAAAAATAACCCAAACAAGTATATATTATTTGGTCTTTGTGAAGGTTATAGAGTCTACAAGCTATGGTGCCAATCATTAAAAATTGATCACACCTGATTTACTGCTGGCCTATCTCATTTCTTAAAGAGGTTGTAAACTCCGTAAAATGATTTTTTTTTTTACAAGCTGAAAGATAAACACATAATGAGCTAGTATGCATCGCATACTAGCTCATTATGAAATACTTACCTTAGAACAAGCCCCGTCGTGTCGTCCGCTCACCTCTATGACGGACGACATGTCCAGTCGCCCGTCTTCCGGGATCGCGGCATCCGGCCATCTGATTGGCCGGTGCCGCGGTGACGTCACTCCCGCGCATGCGCGCGGGAGCCGACAGTCACGGCACGGGTCTCTGAAAAAATTGCACCAGCGGCCGTTCCTTCAGAGCGCATGCACCAGTGACGTCACTGGCTGCATGTAAGGTAAATATCTCCTAAACGGTACATGTTTAGGAGATATTTACAGTACCTATAGATAAGCCTTAATATAGGCTTACCCATAGGTACAAGTGTCAGAGGAGGGTTTACTTCCTCTTTAAGACACTAACAAGCCAGGACAGTACAAATACCCCCCAAATGACCCCTTTTTGGAAGGTAGAAATTCCAAGGTGTTTAGTAAGAGGCAGGGTGAGTTTTTGAAGTTGTAATTTTTTCCCAAAATTCTTTGCAAAATGAAGATTATTTATTTATTTATAATTTTTTTTTCTCACAAAATTGTCATATTACCAAGGTATTTCTTACACACTGTCTAGGCATACTTGCAACTACACCGCAAATTACATTCTGCTACTCCTCCGGAGTATGGCGATACCATATATGTGCGAGTTTTACACAGCCTGGCGACATACAGAAGCCCAACATGCAAGTAGCACCTCCAGGCGTTCTAGGAGAATAAATTACATATCTAATTTCCTGACAGCCTATCACACTTTTGAAGGCCCTGGAGCCCCAGAACAATGGAAACGCCCACAAAATGACCCCATTTTCAAAAGCAAACACCCCAACACATAATCTAGGAGGCATAATGAGTCTTTTGAACATGTCATTTTTTTCCACAAGTTTTTGGAAAATGTGGAAAGAAAATCAAGATGTATTTTATTTTTACACAAAGTTGTCCATTTATGAGATATTTCTAATACATAGCATGTACATAGGAAACATTGGACCCCAAAATACATTCTGCAACTCCTCCTGAGTATGGCGATACCGCATGTGTGAGACTTTTACACAGCCTGGCCACATACAGAGGCCCAACATTCAGGGAGCACAGTCAGGTGCTCTAGGGAAATAAAATTAGAAATCTAATTTCCTGACTACCCATTACACTTTTGTGAGACACTGTAGGACACTGATAAGCACTGTAGTGGCACTCATGTGGCATGAATGAGCACTGATGTGGCACAGATGAGCACTAATGTGGCATGGATGAGGCACGGATGAGCACTGATATGGCATTTGTGAGGCATGGATGAGCACTGATGTGGCATGAATGTGGAACAGATGAGCACTGATGTGGCATGGATGTGGCACGGATGAGCGCCGATGTGGCACGGATGAGCACTGATGTGGCACTGATGTGGTATGGATGAGCACTGATGTGGCATGGATGAGCACTGATGTGGCATGAATGTGGCACGGATGAGCACAGATGTGGCACGGATGTACACTGATGTGGCACGGATGAGTACGGATATAGCAGGGATGAGCACTGATGCGGCATGGATGAGCAGTGATATGGCATGGATGAGCACTGATATGGCATGGATGAGGCATGGATTAGCATTGATGTGGCATGGATGAGCACGGATGAGGCATGGGTGGGCACAAATGAGTCATGGATGTGGTACGGATGGGCATAAATAAGGCACAGATGGGCATGAATGAGGCACAGATGGGCATGAACGAGGCACTGATGAGGCACAGATGGGCATGATTGAGGCACAGACGGGCATGATTGAGGCGTGGATGATGTATAGATGCTCATGATTGAAGCTAAGATTGGCATGAATGAGGCAGGATTTAGGCACGGATGAGGCACGGATGGGTATGATTGAGGCACGGATCAGGCACGGGTGAGCAGTGCTGCAATCTCCATCCTCTCCTCGCATGCTGTACCGATCGGTGTGTACAGCGTGCGAGGAGAAGTGAGAACTTAACCGGACATGCGCCGGTTTGTTGACAACTGATCGCTACGTCATTGGACGGAGCAATCACGTGGTTAAGGGCCACTGTCATTGGCCCTTTACCATGATCCATGATGTGCTGGGTCCTCGTGAACCCGAAGAGCACGGCCATTTCCTTGTGTGCACCCCAGGAGGTGTGCAGAAAGCGGGATTCTGTAAGGACGTCATTGTACTCCCTCTCAGAATAAGCTGACCATGCTGTAGCCGTCATACGGTTTTGGCCCCGTCAGCAAGTGGTTAATGGGTAACAATAAAAGTATGGGGTCAGTTTTAGCTCAAAGTTGAAATGTTTTATGTTTAAATGTATTATTTATTTTTCAATTATTTATTTTTCAATTATTCATTATTCATTTAATATTCAATTATTTATTAAGTGTTAATTGAATTATTCATTTATTAAATATTAATCAATGTTTTAATTTAAAGTGATACTAAGCACACACTGTTTAATTTTCTTTGCTCCTTCTTTTTCTGTATGTGGATGATGGTAGTTATTTTTTTAATAAAAAAAAAACATCTAAATACCTTTTTACTAATCAATATACAGTACAGATACCAGATGACCCAGCTCTTTCCCAGCCTGTCTGCAGGGAAACAAAAGCAGGAGGAGTTTCAAGTCCTCTGCTGCTGGTCACATGTTCAAAAAAAAAAAAAAAAACACCCTTTGGAATACAGAGTAAAAATAAATAAATAATATCAATTAACTGGTTTAAATTGGCATACAAATATATATTTGAAACTAAATCTTTATTATTTTGTGGAAATACCATGGTGTGAGCGTATTTCTGCCAGTCACAGGCTGTGTTACGCCCCTCCAGTCTGTGTCTTAGAATAAGAGGGAGGTGAAGCCTCTATTAATCTACATGTAATATCCCACCTCCATTGTGTTTAACTGGTTAGTGGGCATGGAGGAAAAGGAGGGAGTTGGCTGTCATTTACCACTGTGTATACGCCCATATGTGTGACTCTATAGTCACACGGGCTGCTCAGATGTGATAGGGAGGAAACTGTCAGCATAGAAACTCACTGAAAACTGAGCATGTGCAGAGTTGCCACCACAGCTGCAAAATCCCTCGCTGAATTGGGGACATGAATAGAAGGGGGAGATGGAGAGCAGAAGGATCAACCAGGTTTTTTTGCAGAATACAGAAAACAAATCTCATAGTAGCTGAGTGAGTATAACCAGCATGTAGTAATAATAGTTTTTTTTATGATTTGGGTTTATGATTTGGGTTTAATGACACTTTAAGTATTATCTAAATTAAATTATTAAAATAAATATTTAATTTACATTTTTTTAAATAAAAACAACAGAAAGCTCAACTTCAGCCAAAGCTTTTTAACTGGTTTTGGACAGAGAGGGGACATTTTAGAACCTCTGTCAGGTTTTACTGCTGTCTGGGTCCTTACTGTCGAGTTTTTCATTGTCAGGACAGAGATGATGGAAATTGTCACAGAAAAAAAAAACACAATCTTAGTAGGAGAAGAAAGGGTTTAAGACTTTTCATTTTGTTTTTCGGTTCTCTCAATGCTGTCCTGACCCAGTGACATCCTCACTTCTTGTACGGGTGGCACATAAACTGGAAGTGAGGAAAAGCTGCTCAATGGTGTCAGACAGAAATGAGAAGCTGGCAAGACAAAGCTATCTGTTTGTTTGGTCCTCGGTTCAAATACACGTGCACCCGTGCATGCACGCTCCTGAGCCACCCTGTCTGCGTCTTTTAACACAGAGCGGGCAGCTCGGCCAGACCCCTGCTCGCTTGGCACATCATTTGATTGACAGCAGCAGGAGCCAATGGCTCCGGCTGCTATCAGTCTGCCCAATGAGGAGAGAGACAGCGGTGAGAGCCGCTGCTCTCGTGCACATTGCTGGATCGGCTCGGTAAGAAAAAGAAGAGGGGGGTTGGGGGGATGCTTTTATGGATTTAAAATAAAGAAGTGCTTTTATTCCTGGAAGTGCTGCTAATCTCTCCTACTCTACATGTTCTTCTGGCCGCAAACCATGCAGGCACCTCTACAGCTGCCAAGGATCTTTACAGGTTTCTTGGAGCGGTGCCCCTCCAAACTGCTTTGTATCAGTGTTAATTTTGGCAGCAAATTTCAATTTAGTTTTAGTCTTAGTCTTAGGACTAAAATGGCATTTTAGTTTTAGTCCCATTTTAGTCTTCTGCAAGTGTTTTAGTTTTAGTCGTATTTAGTCGACTAAAACTCCAGTATATTTTAGTCGACTAAAACGCCCTACATTTTAGTCGACTAAAACTAATTTTAGTCATCTATAATCAAATGGGTGTAGTTCAATTGTAATTTGTAATGCATTATTTAAGCATTTCTCTACAATTTCCAAACTCATTATATACTACTGCTGGTCCTGGAGTGAAAAATCTAATATGTTATTATTTATGGTATTAAGATTTGAGCATGCACCAGTGTTAATTTTTGGCAGCAAATTTCGATTTAGTTTTAGTTATAGTCTTTTGACTAAAATGCCATTTTAGTTTTAGTCGTATTTTAGTCTTAAGACTAAAATGCCATTTTAGTTTTAGTCGTATTTTAGTCATCTGAATTGTGTTAGTCGACGAAAACGTTTTAGTCGGTTTTAGTCGACGAAATTAACACTGCTTTGTATCAGATTGGGGGATTCTGCAGCACAGAAGTTTTTTTTTTACCTTAATGCATAGAATCCCAATAAGTGTATATTAATTGGTTAGCACAAAGGTTATAGTGTCTACAAAGTATGGTATAAATACTTGAATTTTTATGTATTTATTTTTTACTAGAAATGGCGGCGATCAGCGACTTATTGTGGGATGGCACTTTTGACACTTTTTGTGAACCAGTGACACCAATACTAAAATATGCACTGTCACTAATGACATTGGCTGGGAAGGGATTAAATATCTAGGGCGATCAAAGGTTTAAATGTGTGCCTAGCCAGTGTTTTGGTGTACTACGTGGTGCTTTCACTAAGGGATGTAATAGTTTTTCTTTTTTCCCTGCTGGCAGAACTGAGCTCTGCCATGTTTACATAGGCAGGGCTCTGTCCTGTGTGTCTTCCAGAGGATCGGCCGGTGCTAGTGGCCATCCATTGGCCGGCATCTGCTGATCGGCATCTGCTGTGTATAATCACAGCCGGGTCGCCAGCAGCGCGTGTGCGCACCCCCTACTCGGAAGTGCTAGGTGATGTACCTAGTATGTGATCTGGTGCACCAGACCCAGCTTGCCGCCTTACTTGTAAGTAATAGGGTTGGCATGCAGTTAAAGGACACCTTTCCTAAGAGAAATATGGAAGCTGCCTTCCTGAGTCCCTGAAAATTTGAGTTGCCTGGCTTTACCAATACTTGCTGCTGTACTGATCGGGAACAAGCACACAGATCAAAACATGTTCTAAGTGTACGACCCAGAGTTTAGAGCTCATACACACTAGGTCCAGTGAAGCATTAATCAATGCAGGCTCAATACAGGGTTGAACAAGCTTTTACTAAAGCTACTATATTAGCAGGACAGCCAGGGAAATAGCAATTTCAGGAGAGGGCTGCATAATTGCTCTGACTTGCTCATGTAGGATTTCTAACTCCGAGGTAACATGCTAAACTGTGGTATAATAGGAAAACTGATTGTATGAAAAGGTAAAAGGCAGATGTTAAAGGGAAAACTTTTTTTCAGTTTTAGAGTAGAGAGGGATTAGAACCCCTGTCAGGTTTTTATTGCTGTCTGTGTCCCCGTTAGGAAAAATCACCCTCTCTATTTGTCTACCATTATCACTGAACATTAAAAAAAAAAACATCCCAAATGTTGGGTTGTCACCCGAACAGGAAGTCTCCCAATGAAGACACTAGTTCTGGTGACAACTAGGGATTCTCTAACTTTGGAGAGAATGCCTTCTTCTTCTTCTATTGGTTATGGGACAGGAAGTGAAGTGAAATCTTCCCATTGGGACACAGATGGAAAAAAACTGACAGTAGTTATAACCCTCTCATATTCTGTCAAAAATAAAAGGCTTGCCTTTATTTCTATTTCAACACTATTATTCTGTTGTTATGTAATGTAGTGTCTGGATACATTAACTAAACACAGGAAACAATGAGGAAGTCCACTGAGGTCACAAGACTTTGTGCGTTTTTTTGAACCTTTCAGGAATGGCACTCCCTGCTCATACAGAGTGATATGATGGGAGAGGTGAGCCCAGCACAGTGTTGCTTCCTCTGCTACATCCGTGTAGATGAAAACAGTTTCCAGGGACACTGTGGAGACCGGGATGTGAAATAGAAGAATGAATAGCAGATAATTTCTCTTGATTAAAGTAAAGACTTAATTAATAAAAGTGCAGCATTGCCTTGCATTAAAAAATAATGACAGACAGCGCTGATCATATTGTCAGGTGGAGTCAGAGAGTTCCCCTAAAAGGTTTTCAGTGTAGTGCATCCCCTAGAATTTCCTCAGAGGAGCTGGCAAATTTTATCCTTTTTCCCCCTTAGAGCACATCCAGCCAGGCACACCACATTTTCAGCACTCTTTCACTGGCTCCAAAGAACAGTCTAGGTGTTTCTGTTTTTATTGGGTATAATGAATTTGGATAGGGGTAAGGAGCATGGCATACCTTGACAAACTGCAAAACTGAGCAACTTGAGGACTCCCCAATTTCTGGCCGCACTGCCCAAAGCTGTTGGCTTTACTGCCCAAACTAAATGTCCCACACGATCTCTATGCTGTTGGTGGTTTGTACTCCTTCCAAGTTAAAATCTACACACAGGATCACCGGTTGCCTCCTGCCAATATCCATCAGACTCTTCATAGTGAGGGAGATTAAAGCCTCGTACACACGAGTCGAAATTCGGCCAGGAATTTTCCTCCGACGACTGATCTGCCGATTTTCGGCTTGTTAGTATGATGCTTCCGACAACTGACTCCGACTTTTCGGCCGAAAAAATTCTGGTGTGCAGACTATAAAATTTTTGTCCTCCGTCAAAACACGTCCGATTTTCGTGCAGTCAGTTCAGATTTCGATAGGGAAAAATCTTATGCGCAAGACTAGGCATGCTCAGCGAAGAAAGAACACAAAGAAAGCAAACCAACACATGACATCACTTCTGAAGTAGAATTTTGTCGTGCGGGAAAATTTGTGTGTAGTCTAGGCACATTCCAACCAACAAAACACAACTCTGGACAAAAGACGGACGACCGGAAATTTGTTGCGTGTGTACGGGGCTTTAGACTAATGGGCCATACACACTATAAGATTTTCTGAAGACTTTTTCCTTTAGATTTACCAAAACCATATAATATGAGGTCAAACCTAAACACTTTCAATTTGTATGCAATCTGGCAGGCCCTTGCAATACATAGAAAAGGTAAATCTGAAGGAAAAAGTCTTCAGAAAATCTTATAGTGTGTATGGCCCTTAACACTATCATAGGACAGCTAGACTCTTTCCCACCAACTTCCACCAGCATCTCAGCAGTGACCTTCTCCAGACCCAGGTTGATCCCCAGATGTGGATTTGCAAATATGCTCCCCAGCTAAGTCTAACTGGGACCTCAGTGTCTTTCTCAAGACTTCCACTAGACTCCTGCACCGGGGGGCAGATCCCCCTGACCAGGATATCCTCCTGCAGGACTGTAACCAGAAACACTGCACTCTGCTGCCCAGGCCTCAGACCATTTATGGGATCTCCAGCTTCCTACTGGGCACACCTCCCCAGGGATTAGATAGAGTTTCATAAATATTCAGGCTGCACGGCCTGTCCCTCCTCCCACTATGATATTCTAAGTAACAGCAGCCTTTAAAACACTGAACAGTCCTAAATAATCAACCCCTGCTCCACTGATTACAAGGGAGGCAAGCTAAACTTGCTTAGCAATCTGCTCTACAATAGGAGAGTGTTACATTAGTTTCATTATTGATATTATTATTATGGCTTTTCTTTCATCTAAACCCCTGTGGGAGCCAGCATCCTTATATTCTGGACTCTGCAAAAATTCAGGTCATTGTGTTCACTGGTACAACAAGCTCCCATTTACACCATTTCTCTAAATTCTTTGCAGTATCACCCTCCTGTTTAAGGCTATAGTATGCAAATGGAGCCTGTAAACACTCAATCTTTGGCTCCCAAAGGAACCTCTCTCCGCTAAGAGCAGTTTACCACAGAACTTTATTTTTTTGTTTTATTGGTCTTAAAGGGTTAGTTCCCCTATACCAAAAAAAAAAAACTGACTATGCAGGTAAGGAGTGTCCTTAGATTAAAACAAACTGTGCAGCTCTGACTAAAGTTGAATAATGCCCTTGCTATAGGTGTGGTCATTTATGTACCTCCTGAAGCCTGACTGGAATATTCCCAAAAAGTTGTTAGGATGTTGCTAAGAGAGGCCTAGTCATTACTGCTCACCTCCACCATCACAGGAGTGAGCTCCTTCTCTGATTTAAACAGGAGAGGACTTGGCAAGTGGCAGGGGGGCAATTGCCCCCTGGGCCGCTCTGATGCCCGTAAAAAGGCTGCACCACTTCTGCCACAGACATGCCTAAAGGATTCCTGTGTAAGAGACGTAAAAAGTCCGTGCAGTTGACCTACTGAGTGTGGGTTCAAGACAAAGACAAAGCGCAGGCCTCCTCCAACCAGCGTGGATAGTGTAAACTGTGTCTGAGCAGAGTCTGGTTCCATGCCCCACTGGAGACTCTTCCGCCTCGGCCAGCCCCAACTGAGCTGTCCCAGCTCCCCCCAACCTCCCCCTGCTGACCAGGTCAGGAACTTGGATTCAGTCGGAATATAGAGAGTATCTGGATCAAGGCTTCAGCTTGGAAGGGGGGGTCAGAAGGAGGATTGGGAGACTGAGAGTGGTGGGGGGGGGGGGGGGTAAAGGAAAGTGGGAGGGGGGCCGAGTCACTGCACCATGGACTTCTGGTTTGTACTTACCCCCTGGGCCAAAAGTTGCCAGTCTGCCCCTGGATTCAAACCCCCTCACATGCTTTTTCTCTCACTTTGTTGGTGGGGTGCAGCACGATGGGACAGCAATGATTCCCACAGTCAGGTGCACTGAAAAATGTGTATTGAAGTAAGGCAGCAATAGTCACAACAGACCGAGTAGTAAAGCAGCCCAACTGGGTGCACTCACAGTTTCCAATTTGAAGAGAGCAAGTTTCAGCCGGACTGATGGCATCTTTTAAGAGAGCAGAATGCGGCTTGGCTGTCTGGTGCAGAGAAGTTGCGAGCCTTGTGCTTTCCCTCCTTGCCAGGAACGTTTCCATACCACTAGTGCTGTCCCTGACAGACAGGGTGCCTTTCCATATTCTACTCACTCGCATAAAGCGCACCAAATCTGGGAACGAGGGCCTAAATTAGGATTTGCCTAACCCAAGATGGCTGCCGGAGTCACATGGGGCAGCAGCATCCAACTGGATAGCGTCCTCAGTGACCCAGGAAACCATAGAGGATCTGTGTTCCTCTTGACTTCCTCTCCAGCTGCAAGGACACTGCGGATGAGCGCCATCTGCAGTGGAGAAGGAAGACTGCACCTGCCTACACTCTGAAGACATAAAATTTTAAACAAAATTTTACTAAGGCATGGCAAGTTTAAAGCCCAAATCTGAGTTTATAAAAAAAAAAAAAAATTATCTCTCGCAGAGGGCCTGTGCCAGCACTGCAAGGGTTAATAACTTGTTTTGTCTAAGGGAGAAGAGAAACAGTATTACTTACCTGATCCTCCGCTCCCAGCAGATAGCACTCCACCATGCTACAGCGATGGACTCAGCATCCTCACATCCAGAGCATGGTTATGGCATCAGGACCCCAGACCAGTAGGGTGCAGAAACTGCAGGGGCCAGTCGAGCTGTGGGGAGGTGTGGAGGATCAGGTAAGTATACCTCCTTTTATTGTTCTACTAGACATAAATAAGTAATTAACCCTTGCAGATAATTTTTTATTTGCCCGGAGTTGGGATTTAAACCTGTCATACACAGCTTTAATTTTGGCTTATTCATGATGGTGTAGGTGGCCCTTTTGGCACCACCTGGCTCGTTAAACTCGGAAAAATCTAAAGCCCCTTTCACACAGGGGAGTCCGTCAGCATCCCGTTTTTCTCAGCGGGGGGATCGATCCGCCGACAGCTGTGTCTCTGCGCTGTGTGCAGAGACAGAATAAATATTAAAGCGGAACTAAACCCTCCTATCTTTTACAGCCAAGATCTACACCTGCCATGATGCTGCACATTTGATTAGTTATGACACCAGCCATTTGTCAACTTGATCTAGAGCACAAGAAATGTGACAGTTAGCATTTCAGGCATGCCTAAAATGTAACTGTTTTTTGAAAATGTCAAATTTTTGGGTTTAGTTCTACTTTAGTGCCCATCTGAAGGCCTCTTTTTTTTTTTTTTTTTTTAATTTAAAATTATGATCCTCATCCATATGCAAACCGTTGTCAAATTTTAGGGCCAATTCACCCTAAAAGGCAAAGCGGCAGAAGTGATTTACCACTCCAGCAGCTCCGTGTTGCGGACTGCACTAGGGGGCAGCAATTCATCGCACCGTTTTTTTTTTTTTGTATGAGCTTTATTTGAAGCTTAAAAACGTACACTTAATTCACTGCAATAAAATGCAGCTTGTCTGACCCTAGTGGGCAAGGTGGCGGCATTGGTGACAACCAGTGAGGTAAATTCACTAGGACAGGCTGAGTGTTGTCACCCTAATGAAAGAAGTTATAAACCAAGGGTTCTACTGGCTAGATCAACAGATATTTACATGACACCTATAAGGGGGGGGGGAGGGGTGTTGTGCTAAAAGAGAGGGCAGGCTTTTTGATGTTGGAGTGACAAATCACGTTTTAGAATTTGTGCATTATCTTGATTTAATACACATTGCTGGGATTATTACCATCAAACTGATCCCTGTTAAATGCATATCTTTAAAAGGGACTCATAGGGTCCATGTACACTGCAACTTGTAAACGGCCGTTTAGCAGCATTTGGGCGTTTTTTCCAGAAGCCCCTGAACCCACCTACATGTTATCTTATCTGTCCATGTACACAGGGTCATTTACAGTCATTTGCAGGCAGTTGAGTTCAGTGACGTTTTTATGGAAAGTAATTATTTGCATTCGAACGTGTGTTTCCTGGCATTTCAAACGCAAAACGCGACCGAACGTGACCGAACGCGATGACCGGCGTTTAGCGCTCACGTTTTTCTATTTTAAAGGGGAATGATTTTTTGACCTCTAGAAACAGTTCTAAACGCAAATGCCCGCTAAACGCTGCTAAACGCGGCATGCAAACACGACACAACGGATGTTTTAAACATCCTTTAAATTCCAGCATTCCAGGGACTTTTTAAAACGTCCCGTGTACATGAAGCCTTATTCTTCCCAAAAACACTTCAAATGTTGGTCTTTGCAAAAAAAAAAGGCTGTGCGTAATTACCTTTTTGAGTCCCAACTTCAAGGTAGTTAAGCAATACGGCACCCAGCAAAGTCTTCACATCTGACAGACCTCATGGGTGTGTTGGATGCCAGGACCACCACTGCCCTCAATGGTTCCTCCCTACATGGTCCATTGTGGTCCACTGATGTGGAAGGAACCACTGCACAAAGCGGGGGATCAAGGCATCATTCCAGGACATGTCCCTTGGAGAGGTGGGTATTTACAGCCTTCTATTGCAGGAAACCAATGGCCCCCAGAATAACTTTTTTGTACTTTTTGAAAAAGCAGGGAGGGGTTATATCCTCCCTCTGATTTTCCCATTGGGGGAATTTTCCATCACTTTCTGCCCTGATCATGTCCTATCACAGCTTGGCATTGCTGTGAGAATGGGAGCAACCAATCAGCTTTCTGATCTCATCAAGGACAATGAACTGACTTCTGTTTGGTTGCTTTGGGTGAATCATATGATCACACCTTAGAAGGCATCATGTGAAATACATTTTATCACACAACACTCCAGCCTGAATTCTGTGAAAAGTATTTTCTTGAAGAGCAGGTTATCAGGAAACATCGGCCATAAGAAATCTGGGACAAATAATCCTCTCTGTTCTCAGGATGCTTGTGATACATTTCATTACAGTGTATGACTGCATCACATGATAGTGAATACTGCGCACGCTGGCACTCTGGCTGAGCATACCACATCGGATGATTATGTTTAACCACTTCTGGTCCGGAAGGATTTACCCCCTTAATGACCAGGCCAGTTTTTGTGATTCGGCACTGCGTTATTTTACCTGAAAATTGTGCCGTTGTGCAACGCTGTACCCAAATAGAATTGATGTCCTCTTTTTCTCACAAATAGAGCTTTCTTTTGGTGGTATTTGATCACCTGTGCGATTTTTATTCTTTGCGCTATAAACAAAAAAAGAGCAACAATTCTTAAAAGAAAACAATATTTTTTACTTTCTGCTACAGAACATTCCCAATAAAAAAAAAAAATAAATGTTTTTTTCATCATTTTAGGCCAATTTGTATTGTGCCACATATTTTTGGTAAAAAAATCCCAATGAGTTTATATTGATTGGTTTGCGCAAAGGTTATTGTGTCTACAAACTGGGGGGAAAGATTTGTGTCATTTTTATTTATTTTATTTGTTTACTAGTAATGGTGGCGATCTGAGATTTTTTGGAGGGCTGCGACATTGCAGCGGACAGATCGGACACCTAACTGACATTTTTGACACTTTTGGGGGGACCAGTGCCATTACTACAGTAATCAGTGTGCACTGCTCTACGTACTAATAACAATAAATATGCACTGTTACTGTACTAATGGCACTGGCAGGGAAGGGGTTAACACCAGGGGAAGTCAAAGGGTTAAATGTGTCCCTAGGGGGTGCTTTCTAATTGTGGGGGGGGGGGCTTTCTGCATGAACACAGAGACCTGTGTTCCTAAATACAGTAAGAGGAACACAGGATTCCTGTGTTCATTACTGACAGAACAGCGGTCTGCCGTGTTTACAATGGCAGACCACTGTTCTATCTCCACAAGGCGCGATCGCGGGTGCCGGGCAGCTGCTGATTGGCTTTCTTTGTGGCAAATGGGCTCGGGCGCCGCCGAAGAGACGTACAGTTACGTCATTTAGTGGGACACAGCCGACCAACCGCAGTAAAACTGCGGCGCGCGGTCTTTAAGTGATTAACCACTTGCCGACTGCCTAACGACTATTTATGTCGGCAGTCAGCCCCTCACAGGCAAAGCGACGTAGATCTACGTCGCTAGCCTGTGAGGCTCTAGGGAGCGAGCGTGTGCCGCCGGAGGCGCGCTCCTGCTCGCTCACGGCCCCCCCGCGCGTGACATCGGGTCCGCCGCTCACTCGCAATCGTCGGTTACAGAGGGAGAAAGGCAGGCGGCTAATGTAAACACAGCCGCCTGTAATTCTCCCCTGTGTAACAGCAGAGATCATACGGTCCTGCTATGTAGGACCGTAGATCTCTGCTGTTACATGAAAAGCCACATCCAATCACAGTAAGAAGCACGCCCCTAGGGACACACTTAACCCCTCCTTCTCAAATAAAGTTAACCCCTTCCCTACCAGTGTCACTTTTACAGTAACAGTGCATATGTATAGCCCTGATTACTGTAGTAATGTCACTGGTACCCCCAAAAGTGTCAAAAATGTCAGTCAAGGGCCCGATCTGTCCGCCGCAATGTCGCAGTCCCGCAAAAAAAAAATCGCAGATCGCCGCCATTACTCGTTAAAAAAAAAAAACAATAAAAATGACAAAAATTTTCCTCTTAGTTAGTAAACACAATAACTTTTGCGCAAACCAATCAAAATACGCTTTTTGCGATTTTTTTTTACCAAACATATGTAGCAGAAATCAAATTGGCCTAAAATGTTAAAAAATTTAGATTTTTACATTTTTTTTTTGGGAAATTTCATATAAAAAAATTTGAAAAATATTGTTATTTTTGCAAAATTGTCGCTCTTTTTTTGTTTATAGCGCATGATCAAAAAATTGCAGAGGTGATCAAATACCACCAAAAGAAAGCTCTGTTTGTGGGGAAAAAAGGACATCAATTTCATTTGGGTACAGCATCGCACGACCGCGCAATTTTCCGTTAAAGGCACGCAGTGCCGAATCGCAAAATAGGCCCTGGTCAGGAAGGGAATAAAATCTTCCGGTGCTTAAGTGGTTAAAGGAAAGCAACTTATTTTAAATCACTCTTGTATATTTAACGGTAAAGTCATTCATGGCATGAATTTTATATTTTACTTTCTTCCTACGCCATATTTTCTATTACCAAAAACTTTTATTGCCATACAGTATAAACAAGGGTATACAATTTTATCTTAACAGATACAGATTTAGTTTTAGTATATCTAAGCGGTATTAAACCCAAAACCAATTATTAGATGTGGTGGCTGCATTAGATTTATTTTTTAGGCTCTTCCCCCTCTGTTTTCACCTGGTGATCTGGCCAGTAATGCACCTTCTATATTAGAGTGCCTATACTCTGGATGAGGGAGCACAGGGCTCACCTTTGTACAGCAGCATTGTTAGTCTAGGGCAGGGTTTCTCAACCAGGGTTCTATGGAACCCTAGGGTTCCTCCAGAAGTTGTTAGGGGTTCTTTGAGCAATGAGCAGTTTCTGCCTCTCAGATAAGTTCCCCCTGACACCATTGATCTTTTTATCTATTTGTAAGGGGGGATTTTTTTCCAATGACCACATTTGTAAGGATCGTTCTTCCCACTGACCATCACACTAATGTATCATGAGTTGTAGATATAGTCATTTTTATCAGGGGTTCCCTGAGACCGAAAAGTTATTTCAGGGGTTCTTCTGTGTTGAAAAGGTCGAGAAAGGCTGGTCTAGGGGGAGAGGAGTATTAGATGTCAGTGGTAAATGGATTGTCCCAACCCTCTAACTGCTTAATCTTCAGGAGAGCTTGTTCTTTCAAAAAACAACAGAGTCACTGACAGGATCACCAGCTAAAAATACAGGAAAGAAAGCCTAAAAGAGAAAACGAATGCAGCCATCACATTTAAGAATTGGTAAGCTGCAGGGCTTTGTTTCTCAGAGAATAGGTGCAGGAACTCTTCTATTCTAGAAAGTTTGAAATTCCGTACCACTATTTTATTCTCCAAGGTCTCTGCTTTCTGCTTATTTGACATACAAATTTGGAACTCCGTACCACTGTTTTATTCTTCAGGGTCTCTGCTTTCAGAACGTGTACAATGCTTGGGGTTTTATGTAATCTTGAGGCCTAAAATTCTTTGGTAAACATGTGTACACAAAGTGCGAAAACAGCTCTGGCAGAAAAAGGGTTAAATGGCCTCCATTTATACCGATTTTGTAGTGTCGTATAAAAATGTTCTGCACGGTGTAGCCAGGTAGGGCTTATAAAGTAGGTTTCACAGAAGCAGGGGTATACAGTAAGTATAACCAGTATGTCTGTGGTCAGGGCAGCCATCAGAATGTTTGGGGCCCCTTACACAGCTTTAGGCCTGGGCCCCTTGGGTCTGACCACCAATATTCCCCAAGGCCCACTCACTGGCTGTCATACAGAATCCATCCACTGCTTATTCCACTGAGTCCTTCAATGCACCCACTTTTATTTTAACACTATTACAATTTAATATATGAAAATGAATCCAATCCAGCAAAGAGACATCCCCATATTTTGAGCAAAGAGACATCCCCATGCAATTCAGCAAAGAGACATCCCAATCCAGCAAAGCAACATCCCCATATATTCAGCAACGAGAAATTTCCATATATTCAGCAAAGAGACAGCCCCAATCCAGAAAAGAGACAGCCTAATCCAGAAAAGACATCTGCAGAGACTCACTCCACGACCGCCCTGCTTTAGCAATTGCTAGTTACTACAACATCAACAACTCAGTCTCATTGGTTTGAGCCCAGGCAGCCAGGCCCCTTGGGATGCCCAGGCCCCAACATGTGTATGGGCTGTTCCCCCCTGATGGCAGCCCTGCCCGTGGTAGAGACTTTAGAATATAAGCTTCTTCAGTAGCAGGGAATATTGTGAATGGCTCCATAAACTTTATAAACTCTCTGGAATGTGTTGCTTCTAAATACTGTAGACTGAATACATAAGTGCAAAGATCCTTTACAGCTCCCCACCCCTCTCCCAGCAGTTTACTTATATTTTATACTAACCTGTATCCCAGCTCCTGTGATATCTTCACTATGCAGCCATTTTCTTGACCCATTTAAACATTCTGCACAGTATTACCTTCAGTACAAAACGCAGACACTTTTCCCTTTAATAAGAAGTCTAGGGTGCAGCCAGGTAGGGCTCATAAAGAAAATCTCGCGGGAGCAAAGTTATTTGTACGAACCTTGACCAAAGATTAAAATGATATTTAACCATTTAATATCAGGTTACTGTATGTTTACAGACAAAGGGCTCATGCACACAGAGCTTAAAACGCGGCTTATACAGACATTTCGCAGTTTTTGTTTTTCAACCTGTAAAAGCACATCTACTGTATACAATCCATACACACATAGGCATTTACAGGCGTATTAGTAGAGGAATGTTTACAGGCAGAAAAAAAGAACCCACCAAAAGTGTGTTCTTGAAAAGTGCTTTTAAAGCGGAGTTCCACCCAAAAGTGGAAGTTCCGCTTTAAGCACTCCTCACCCCCTTACATGCCACATTTGGCATGTCATTTTTTTAGGGGGGGAGCGGGTATCTAGTTTTGACAGGTACCCAGCTCCAACTTCCGCTCAGAGTGCCGCGGATATTCTCCTCTCCTCCTCCCTTGCCCGCAATCTTCTGGGACAAGTCACAGGTCCCAGAAGATTGCCCAGATTACCGCTACCCATCAGATTGTGTAACGTAAGAGACGTTCTAACCAAAAATAGTAACTGCGCATGCGCTATGTGTTCCAACATGCGTTCTATGGCACGCTATGCATTTCACACACTTCTATATTTCACATAACATAAGATTGTTCAACAACAGCGGCAGCGGACATACTGCTACACCCAGCTACGTCTTGAATTTCAGAGTATTTTTAGCAATGAAGTGGGCATATATCAATAAATATAGTATATTCGTGAAACAATGAGGAAACACGGGACTATAACAGTGTTGACCTACCCCTCCAGTAAAACTTACAGTAAAGATTATGGAATAAAAAATTAACTTTATTCAGTGTAAACACATATAGTAAAAAAGATGTTCTGTCATAGAATACATCACATATAAACAAGTCCAAGAGGTTTTGTAATATTGCACATCAAAATGAGTAACTCGCGTTAAACACCACCCTCAAAATAAAGGGGTACCTCCCCTTACAGTTCTACCATATACTACAGTATAACCACACTGTGAGGAGGACAGGAAACACCTTCCAATGCGTTTCGCCTTTCAGCTTCTTCAGGGGTATTTGTAAATTTGTAATATTTGTATATTTTTAGCACTGATCACTGTATTAGTGTCCCTGGTCCACAAAAAAGGCTAAGAATGTCACTTAATGTCCGATTTGTCCGCCACAATGTTGCAGTCCAGCTGTAAGTCGCTGATTGCCTCCATTACTAGTAAAAGAAATCAATAAAATTTCATAAAAATATGCCATAGTTTGTAGACGCTATAGCTTTTGCGCAAACCAATCAATATATGCTTATTGGGATTTTTTTTTACCAAAAATATGTAGCAGAATACATATTGGCCTAAATTAATGAAGAAATTAGATTTTTTAACTTTTGTTTTAGGAATGCTTTTTAGCAGAAAGTAAAAGAATAAGATTTTTGTAAGATCTTTTTTAGAGACTTAAAGATATTTTTCTCTAAAGTCCATTGACAGACGCAGCCTCATCTTCATGAGCTGTAGGGGTTATGCTGCCACCTGCAGGAGTAGTCTAGGCAGTACATTAGTACAAAGTTTTACATTTACATGCCCACGGGGCTGTCCCTCCAGACATAACCCTCGCACACATAGCTCAGCACATCAGTTTAGTTGCAAGCAGTGAAGACAAAAAACCATCCCCAAATCAGAGGGGCAGGTGCTGCGTCTGTCAATGGACTTCAGAGAAAAAGATTTTACGGTAAGATCTTACAAAAATCTTATTTTCTCTGTCGTCCATTGACAGACACAGCCTCATCTTCATGAGCTGTATGGGATATCCCAAAGCAGTATAGGCATGAGGGGTGGGAAGAACTTTACGTTACTTTCTGGTTGCGTTCTTCCCACCCCTCATGCCTATACTGCTTTGGGATGTCCCATACAGCTCATGTATGGGACATACATGAGCTGTATGGGACATCCCAAAGCAGTTGTAGCACACATCTATTGTTTATTGGATTTTCCAAAGATACAAAGTAACAACAACAGGTTCCATCATTCCATGCACTTTATCACGCTCACTTTATTGTTGCCACTAGAAGTTGCATTAGAGGCCACTGAAATCCATCTCTGATTATAAGGTGAAGGGAATACTCATTAGTGTTTGAAGAGCAATGATAGTTGCATCTATTAACAATACTGAGCTTGTCAGTTCAAGGTCAGCCCCTCTATCCCAGGAATTTACAGGAATAATGTGACTATTTTTTGATGTCACAATGCTACATTGTACGCCCAGGTAGCTTTACTTCCAACAATGAGACCATTCTCCTCCAGAGTATCGATGGTCCCTTTGTTTAAATAACAAATCGTTAAAAAGCAGGTAGTGTGCACAATTAATCTTATGACCTAAGTGATTAGTTGGCATTGGGCCTTCTCATTTAGCGAATGACTTTGTTTAAGAGCCTATAGAATGGCCTACCATTCACAGCAGAGACCCTTTGATGAAATGCTTATGGGATGAAGAATAGGAAGCTTATCTAGTCTACCTTCTACATTATATCGCCATCATGTTTAAGGCAAGTAATAACTGAAAAGTTCTGGGACTGTATAACAAATACTCTAGGATCATAGGATCTATATGATCTTTTTCTGATTACAGCATTGATCACTGGCACTGCCATTTAAAGCAGAACTCCAGGCACAACAACTCTTTTAATCATGTTCCTCAATAGCCACCTAGTACACAGTACTGTGCAAAAGTCTTAGGCAGGTGTTAAAAAAATGCTGTAAATTAAGAACATTTTCAGAAATAAAAGTGTTAATATTTTTTTTTTTTTTATTGATTAACAAAATGGAAAGTAAATGAACAGAAGAGAAATCCAAATCAGAAAAATGTTTGGTGTGACCACCCTTTGCCTTCAAACCAGCATCAATTCTACTAGGTACACTTGCACACAGTTTTTGAAGTAACTCGGCAGGTAGGTTGTTCCTAACATCTTGGAGAACTAACCACACAGATCTTCTCTGGATGTAGGCTGCCTCAAATCCTTCTGTCTCTTCATGTAATCCTATACAGACAACATGATGTTGAGATCAGGGCTCTGCAGGGGACAAACCATCACTTCATTGTTCTTCTTTATGCTGAAGATAGTTCTTAATGACGTTGGCTGTATGTTTGGGATCTATGTCCTGTTGCAGAATAAATTTGGGGCCAATCACATGCCTTCCAGATGGTTTGGCATAATGGATAGGCATCTGCCTGTATTTCTCAGTATTGAGGACACCATTGATCCTAACCAAAGCTCTAATTCCACTTGCAGAAATGCAGCTTCGGACTTGCAAGGAACCTCTGCCAAGCTTCACTATTGTATGCAGACACTCATTATTGTACCACTCTCCAGCCCTTCAAGAACAAACTGCCTCTTGCTACAGCCAATTTTTTTTAAATATTTCAAATTTTGATTAATCAGTCCAGAACACCTATGTTTTTGTGTTGTGTCACTTAGCCTTGTTTCCACGTTGGAGGTATGGCTTTATGGCCACAATTCATCCATGAAGACCACTTCTAGCCAGACTTTTTGGACAGTTTGATGGGTGTACCTGAGTTCCATTGGTTTTCAGCAGTTCTGTGCCGATGGCACTGCTGGACTTGTTTGAATGTCGAGAGTGACTAAGCATGATGTGGCTTTCATCTGCTGCATTCAATTTCATTGGCCAACCATTGCATTTATGGTCCTTCAACATTTCTCATTTCCTTGTGCTTCTTTAAAGAAACCTTGAACAGCACATCTTGAAACCCCATTATAACTACCTTATGTCTTGTTGCTGTGCTCAGTCTAGCCATAGTCTTGTGTCTGACCTGTGGAATGAAACTGTATTCCACAATCTCACCTTAGTAGCAGAATTTGGCTGTTTCTCACCCAGTTTAAAGCCTCCTATACAGCTGTTTCTGTTTCAGGTAATGTCTGTGTTTCAGCCTACACATGAAATTGATGATCATTAGCACCTGCTTGTTATAACACCATACGCTAATCTCACAAAATCCCTGACTTTGTGCAAGTGTAAAAAGTGTGCAAGTGTAAGAATTGATGCTGGACTGAAGCCAAAGGCTAGTCACACCAAATATCGATTTGTATTTCTGTATAATCTTTATTTGTAGAACATTTGCCATATAATAGCACAAACAACAAAAAAAAAAAAAAAAGGGGGAGAGGGTAACATCCAAGATTACAAAATGTTAACACTCCAAACATTGCACAGTTGTCATCCATAGCATGTATATAAGTCAGCAAATATTTAGGATAGTAAGCATGGGGCTAGAACAACACCAAGCTCTCTCTAAAATGTCCAAATTAATAGCAAAGAAACTAAAAAAGGATAAGCATCATATGCATTATTACTGGATGGTACGCTGTGTACCCTGGATATGTGCCATCTAATAAGACCAGCATCGATACAGCGTATGATCATACCTTACATGACAGCCCAAGGAGGAACCACACCCCTACAAGCACCAGGCCACACCAGAGCAGGTCCCCTGGTGGACTGACATGCCCACTGTTCTCAGGATCCAAGCTAGAGTGTCACTATTGCTCAGAAAAGAGGTTTACACAATCGTTCATTTGCAAGAAGGGGTGAAGTGGCTGAGAGGAGTAGACTTTTAGGAGGTAAAAACAAAAATACCAAACCAAAAAAAAGATGGGATAAAACATTAAGTAAAGTAAAACAATATAATATAACCTAATATATCATAGAACTCAGATCTGTATTTGTCATGTACAAACTAAGCTGCCAATGTTATTTCCATGCATCAGGAATTCTCCCACAGCAAGGTCATAACAAAATAATAGAAAACCACTCAGTTGGCACAACTTAGTCTTCTTCTATTGGAGGGGTGGCAAGTGGTGCTTTTTAGAGAATGGCGTGAGCATCCGGGACACTGAGTTATAGTGGATCCATGTGGCCCAGATCGCTTAGAATCTATCATATTTATTTTTGCAAGTAGCCATCTGCTCCTACACCTCCATAATGTTTGTCACCAGTCTATACAGTCTGACAACTAGGGACCTGGACCCTCTTCCAGCTCAGGTGTTGAGCAGTGTTAAGGAGGTGCAGTAGGACACTTTTCTTATAATGGCTAAGAGGGATCGATGGCACCTGCAACAAGAAATGCAGTGGCGAGTCTGGAACATCCAAGCCCAAAATAAGTTTAATTTGAGCTTTAATATCCACCCAAAAAGGGCTAAATTTGGGGCATTCCCAGCTAGATATGCAGGAAGGTGCCCTTTTTACTACAGGCCCTTCAACGTGTTTTCGACAGGGAAGGGTAGATTATGGCCAGCCTAGAGGGAACTCTATACCAATGTGTGACTAATTTATAGCTATTGTCCTGCATTTTGATATCCATAGAGCTGGAATGAATTAGGTGGTATAATTATTCAAGTTGCGTTTTAGAAAACTCATGATGCAAGTCTCTCTCCCATTCCTGTATGCATGTGGGCTTTCTAGGATTCTTCTCAGAGTGGAGCAATTTATAAAGCACCGAAATGGAATGCAGGACTGGGGTATTTGTAACACATAACTTCTCAAAGCGTGTATGGCGGGCAGACACTCAAGCTACGAACAAAAGGACTATGTTGCCTGTATTGCCAAGCATATTTTGGAAAACGTCCATATTGTTCGAATTGGGAGGCCAGGGAGAGGATACCCTCCTCTTGTACAAACCTGCCACATCTCACCTCACAGTCCTTCATCCATGACTGAAAGAAGAGCAAGTGCACTCTAGGGATGAACCAGGGATATCTGCCTAGTGGTACAAGGGGAGAGACAGGCAGAGCCAACCGTCCAGTTTTATTCAGTACATCCCAAAGACGCAGGGCATGAATAGTAGTGGGAGATACTAAGTCTGACAACCCCCTGTGAGCAGAGCTAAGCTGGGGGGCTAAAACCTTCTCCAGAGGGACCAACAATTTATCTCCAACATGATGATACCAATCCAGGATCAGTTGGAGAGTGATAACTTCACAACAATGGTGTACATCTATGATACCCAACCCACCCAAATGCTTAGCTTTTTTCAGGAAAGAGAAGGCCAGGTGTGGGTATTTATTGTTCCAAATGTAGTCCAGAAACAGACTCTTGAGGCTTGAAAAGAATGACTTGGGCAGCGATATAATCACTATTTGGAGGTAAAATAAGATCTGGGGCAGGACATTAATTTTCAACATATTAATACGGCCTATCCATGTGCAGGAGGTTCAGTCCCAGTTAGTAAGGTCAGTACGAATGGTATTAAGCAAAGGGGCATAATTACAGAAATAAGGTTGAGAGCATAGGCTGGGTAGCCAAATGCCCAAGTATTTTAAGGAGCCCTGGCACCAGGTGAAAGGAAAAGAAGTTCACAAATGTGTAAGCATAGCCAATGGAATGGAACAGGGCAAAATTTCAAATTTGGCATAATTTATTTTGATTTAGTTTTGATTTTTCGTCTGTTCAATCACTTTGAGTTTTGTAAATCGATAAAATAAACAATTAACATATATATTTTTGAAAGTATTTCTTCACACCTGCCTAAAATTTTTGCAAGGTACATCCACTTTTTGTTCACCAAATGCCCTTGAAAACTCAAATATAACCTTCCAAATATATTACTCCATAGGCACCAACTATATAAATCCACTTTATGTGCAGAATTCCTTTGCAAAGCCAGATATTACCTAAAAGTAGTGGTGACATTCTTCACTGTGCTACACATAACCTGTGCAGAGAGCAGAGCTGTGGGAGGGACCCAGCAGTCCCCTCCCACTACAGGCTACCTACCAAAAACTACAGGAGGGGGCGGAGAGAAGACCAGTTACTCTGCACAAGGAGAGAGAGTAAAAGAGACCGGTCATTATTACAGGAAGCTCCTGTGGTGACGTTTCTTGATGGGTAACTACACAGATTTGAAACAATTACACAAAGTACACCAAGATCAGGTGACAATACATATGCTTCTTGTGTTTAGACAATATTGGCTAATCCCAGAGTTAAGCTTTAAAGCCAAACAACCTAATCATTATATTTCAGAAAGACAGGGGAAGGATTAGAGCCTCTTCCTGTTTTTATTGATATTTGTGTCCATATTTGGGAGCATTTCCCTCACTTCTTGTCAGGATAGGAAGTGATAGGACATCTTTCTAATGGGGACACAGACAAAAACACATTTTTAGTAAAGAGAAGAAGGGTTAAAACCTCTGACTATGTTTATTTTCTTGTGTTTGCGACTTTCTGCGCTGGTGACAACTGCACCCCCCAATTCTTGTGTGGGGGTCATAGGGACAGGAAGTGAAGAAAAATATCATGCCACAGACAGAAATAAAGATCTGAAAGAAGTGTATACATTTCTCCACTATAGTTTAGATGTGATGGCTGTGTTCATTTTCTTTTTAACCACTTCTAGACCGGAAGGATTTGCCCCCTTAATGACCAAGCCATTTTTTTGAGATTCGGCACTGCGTTACTTTGACTGAAAATTGCGCGGTCGTGCAACACAGCACTGAAATAAAATTGATGTCCTTTTTTTTCCCACAAATAGAGCTTCCTTTTGGTAGTGTTTGATCACCTATGCAATTTTTATTTTTTACGCTATAAACAAAAAAAAAGAGGGACATTTCTGAAAAAAAAAAAAATACAATATTTTTCACATTCTGCTATAATACATTCCCCAAAAATGTGAAAAATGTGAATGCAGCGCTGCTTAATAATATAAATAAATAAATACATACAAGTGATAAAATCATACAAGTGGTAAAATCTACTACCGATCATATACTCATATTATTAAGAAATTGAATAAAATTAAATATAATTAAATCAATGTGTTAAATAAAGTCCATAGGTTAATCCTTCCGTAGTGGTGTGTCCTTCCCCAATATATATAAAGTGCTTTAGTGCTCGATCTGTGCTTTGCATGGGGTTTCCCCCTTCAGATGTCTACTTACCACTAAGTAGATATAAGCAGGCATGAACAATTAGACTTTATATTCAGCGTCTCCACTTTAGCAGGAAAGGACTGTTGCTGGAAGATCAAGATAAATTCCCCATTTCCTCAGAAAAAAGAAACTGTTCATAGTGAAGTTCGTTTAAACATCACATTTATTGGGTGTACAAGGGGGATTTATACTCACAAACATCACAAAATGACATGCAAAGAATATAGCAGGACGGCTCAGTGGTGTGCTGCTCCCGCAGCATACAATCCTCCGGCCGGAGATCACGTGGTACTCGCTCTACCTATCGCTAGACGCGTTTCGCTGTGACACACAGCTTCATCTGTAGCCCATATGTAGGCTACAGATGAAGCTGTGTGTCACAGCGAAACGCGTCTAGCGATAGGTAGAGCGAGTACCACGTGATCTCCGGCCGGAGGATTGTATGCTGCGGGAGCAGCACACCACTGAGCCGTCCTGCTATATTCTTTGCATGTCATTTTGTGATGTTTGTGAGTATAAATCCCCCTTGTACACCCAATAAATGTGATGTTTAAACGAACTTCACTATGAACAGTTTCTTTTTTCTGAGGAAATGGGGAATTTATCTTGATCTTCCAGCAACAGTCCTTTCCTGCTAAAGTGGAGACGCTGAATATAAAGTCTAATTGTTCATGCCTGCTTATATCTACTTAGTGGTAAGTAGACACCTGAAGGGGGAAACCCCATGCAAAGCACAGATCGAGCACTAAAGCACTTTATATATATTGGGGAAGGACACACCACTACGGAAGGATTAACCTATGGACTTTATTTAAAACATTGATTTAATTATATTTAATTTTATTCAATTTCTTAATAATATGAGTATATGATCGGTAGTAGATTTTACCACTTGTATGATTTTATCACTTGCATGTATTTATTTATTTATATTATTAAGCAGCGCTGCATTCACATTTTTCACATTCTAAAGAGCACTTGCACTTTTTTGCAGCTAGCAGCTTGATCAAAATATTTATTTTTAGCACTAATCACTTTATTCAAAATCCATAAGCGCAGGGTCCCACAGTTCACAATTCCCCAAAAATGTTTTTGAAAATCAAAACTTTTCATCCTTTTAGGCCAATTTGTATTCTTTTACATATTTTTGGTAAAACAAAAATTACAATAAGTGTATTTTGATTGGTTTGCACAAAAGTCATCGCGTCTACAAACTAGGGGAAAGATTTATGTCATTTTTTTTATTTTTTACTGGTAACGGCGGCGATCTGCTTTTTTAGCGGGACTGTGACATTGCGGCGGACAGATCGGACCCCTAACTGATGTTTTCAACACTTTTGTGGCGGACCAGTGACATTACTACAGTAATTAGTGCTAAAAATATGCACTGTTACTGTAATAATGACACTGGCAGGGAAGTGGTTAACCTAGGGGAGTGTTTACTAACTGTATGGGGGATGGGCTTGTGAAATGATCATAGAAACCTGTGATCCTATATAGAAGGATCACAGGTGCTCTGTGATCATTTCAGAGAGAGAGCGGTAAGCTGTGTTTACAACAGCCGACCATTCTTCTCTCTCAGCAGGGAGCGATCGTGGATGGCCGGCGGCAATTGGTGCTGCTGGTCCCGTGCATCAGCATACCCTCTGCCTAGTGGGGGCGGAGCCTTCCCTGCTGCTCGGTGTATCCTCTCAGCTGTGCGATCTCATTGTTACATGCATGACTCCAAGTGGCTGTTTGTGAGTATATTGATTGTAATAAACGGCTGTTATCAGCTTATCCGCACGGAGAGCATTAGATTTCTTTTTGCTTCTTTGCTTATGTGGTGATCTCTATGTGCCCTGTGTGAATGCGGAACCATCGCTGTTACCTTGTCCCTGTGCATCCGTCTGAGACCTCCTTACCATTTGGTGACATCTGCCTGTGACCCCAGAGGGGTAAAAAAGCTGTTTTTGACTCAGTGTTCTGGGTCAAATCTTAAGATGACAGGCTTTGATCTCTGGTGGCGGTGGAGTAAAGCACAATATCATATATTAATCACGTTTGTGGTGGCCATTACTTTGAGGATTGGAATGCACCTATTTACGGACATTTAATTTCATGATTTTGAGTGTATGCACATATTGATTTATTGACACTTATTTATTTTCTGATTTTTTTGTGTGATATTGGGAAGCACTTATGATTTAACCACTTGCCGACCGCCGCACGACTATCTACGTCGGCGGTCAGCCCCTCACAGGCAAAGTGACGTAGGGCTACGTCACTAGCTTGTGAGGGTCTAGGGAGCGAGCGCGCGCCCCCGGAGGCGCGCTCCCGCTCCCGAGTGGTCACGGACCCCCCCCGCGCGTGTGACCGGCGGACCCGATGTCCGCCGGCCACTCTGCGATCGGCGGGGGAGAGGGAGAAAGTCAGGCAGCTTGTGTAAACAAGCTGCCTGTCATTCTCCTCGCTGTATGAGAGCTGATCACATGGATCTACTATGTAGATCCGTTGATCACTCTGCATACAGCTAAAGCCCCAGCCAATCACAGTTAGAATCACGCCCCTAGGGACACACACAGCCCCTCCCTCTCAAATAAAGTTAACCCCTTCACTACCAGTGTATTTTTACAGTAACAGTGCATATGTATAGCACTGATTACTGTAGAAATGTCACTGGTAACCCCAAAAGTGTCAGAAATGTCAGTCAAGGGTCCGATCTGTCCGCCGCAATGTCGCAGTACCGCAAAAAAAATTGCAGATCGCCGCCATTACGCGTTAAAAAAAAAAACAACAAAAATGACAAAAATCTTTCCCTTAGTTAGTAAACGCAATAACTTTTGCGCAAACCAATCAAAATACGCTTTTTGCGATTTTTTTTACCAAACATAGGTAGCATAAAACAAATTGGCCGAAAATTTTAAAAAATTTAGATTTTTACATTTTTTTTGGGGGGAATTTCATATAAAAAAAAGGGAAAAATATTGCTATTTTTGCAAAATGGACGCTCTTTTTTTGTTTATAGCGCGTGATCAAAAAATCGCACAGGTGATCAAATACCGCCAAAAGAAAGCTCTGTTTGTGGGAAAAAAAGGACGCCAAATTCGTTTAGGTACAGCGTCGCACGACCGCGCAATTCTCCGCTAAAGTCACACAGTGCCGAATCGCAAAATACCCCCTGGTCGGAATGGGGGTAAAATCTTCCGGGGCTTAAGTGGTTAAGGTCATTGAGTTTGCTTATTATTTACACATATTGTCATTATACATACAATTTTTATTTTTTTTACATATTCACTATTTATTTTTTTGGCGCAGCACCTGTTTGTTTTGAATTACTTATATTGTGGAAGTTGTTAAAGCCCCTGTTCACATGCAGGCGACGCTACTTCGCACCGCGACCTCCGAGGTCGCGGTGCGAGCAGCGCGCCGCGACCTTGGAGCGGCCACCACGGACTTCATAACATTGAAGTCTATGGCGGTCGCCTCCTGGTCGCCCCAAAGAAGCTCCGGACCCTTTTTCTAAGTCGGAGCGACTTGTGTCGCTCCTATTAGAACGGGTCCGCAGCTTCCCTGTGGGAGGCGACCTACGGCAACCTGTGAGGCGACCAGGTCACCTCACAGGTCGCCTTAGTGTGAACGGGGGCTAACACTATCTGGTGGTGGCTGCCGGATATTTTTGTCAAAAAATCTTTTTCTATTTATTTCACATAACTGCGCTGATAGCTTTTTTGCACATTTAGTACTTACACATAAGCCTTATTATAGACTTTCCTATAGGAAAAAAAAATCAACAAAAGTCCTTTACTACCACTTTAAGTAGTTTAAAGGTTTTTTTTCTTTCTATGGAGTCGTGTGGTGGTCAGTGGGAAGAATGCTCCCTACACTTATGGTCATTGGGATGAATTACCCCCTTACAGACAGCTTTAAAGGTCATTGGTGTCAGTGAAAACTAATCTGAGAGTGAGAAATTGCTCATTGCTCAAGAAACCCCTAGCAAAGTCTGGAGGAACCCAAGGGTTCCATAGAACCCTGGTTGAGAAACCCTGGTTTAGACTGTCCTACATTCACTTAAGGAGAAGATTGTCCTCTAATTACTTTGTGCTAGTTGTTTCGGAGTATGCCATGCCCTAACCTCTCTCTTGTTAAAGTTTCTTCAAGCAAAAAATCTTAAAAAAACCCCCCCCTAGACTGTGTTGTTGGAGATGATGTGAATGGACTGGTACTTGCTGTGGTGGGCAGCTTTTGTACTATTTGGGAAGAACCAGCTATTACCAGAGGCCTCTATAGGGGTAGCACTACATACAAGTCACACAGAGAGACAGACTGGAAAATGTATGGTGGTTCATTGTACGGGGAAGGGGAGGGATCAGCAATGTAAACAGTAGAGTGTTTACATTGATTGCAGTGATTGATCATTCAAGTAATCACAGGGTACAGAGTCGCTCGAATTGGCTCGGTATACTGTGTCTATGACCTTAGCTGTCTAATGATAGCTCTGTTGACAGTTATTCACAGGTGCAGCAACTGTTTTTTTTCCCAATGTCGTTAATAAATGGCACTGGGGAGATAATAGTACACCACTTTGCCATCTATGAATGTACAATGGTAGTGAAGTGGTTAAAGGAAAACTATAGGCAATGAGGGCTGCCATTGCCGACATCTTCTCAAAATGCTACCACTATGGCTGCAGTGGTGTTCCAATGGCTCAGTATTTTCAGAGTCACTGATCTTGCTCTGACTTTTCATCTCCATCTTTCTTCTTTTGCACCATCCATCAGTGCTGGGACAAGGTCATTCAGCGCCCAGGGCAAGGATGCCAAACTGCACTCCCCCTTCCCTTAGGTTTAGGGTCAAGGCGCCCCCCCCAATCCCTGCAATAGACCATTGCGCCCAGGGCAACCGATCCTCCTTCCCACCCCTTGTCCCGGCACTGCCGTCCATATATTGTACATGTTATGCTGCAAAGCACATTTTCAACTGCGGTTCTATAAAATAAAGATAACATTAAAAATACAAAGCATCGAACCATTCAGTGATCTTGTTTAGTTCCAGCTTGATGCACATCTATCCAAAGAACACAAAAACTGTCCCTGCGTCAGACAAATATTTTAATTGCCTTAAAACTCATGATTGTCGAAACATTGTCAACACTCTCTAAATAATTGGGTCTGGTGCATTGTAAGAGTATAAAAGTGCTTAGAAGGGGATTTATGACTATATGTAAAACTACTAAACTGCTAAATCCATTTACTTTTACAGCTGCAGGCTACACGAGCAAAACAAAGAAACAAATATTAATTCCATTTATACGTAAAACGGCAAACAGAACATAATTTGTTTTTACAGATAACATTACGGCTTTTATGGAAAAACTGTGTCCTAATAAAATCACGCTTAGAGGCCGCATCATAAATTTCACTGTTAACATTTTAATACAATCTCAAGTACATTTGGCTTCAGGGAAGTTACGTCATTGCCAGACTGACCCCACTTTATCTGCACATGGCTTGAGAAAACAGGCGGGCTGTCTGACCCCTTTCTGGGTGTGATCGTATGTTGTGTAATTTATGTGGGGTTCTTTTTATTTCTTTTTAAATTCTTTACATACAATGCAAATGTTGGCAGAATATAACAGTTTAATATCTGAGTGTTCACGATGTAAGAGTTCAAAAGCAATAAACAATGGTATTATCGGTATGTACTGTAATACATGAAATAAAATTGTTACAGTAAGAAAAACATCTGTCATACTTTATTGTACATGTGCAGGCCAAAACCAAGAATACAAAGTCTAATGATGAGTGGTGGTGGAGTACAGGTGGGTGTATGTCTATCCTTTTATGGGTCACTGATAAGTTCACCATCAATTATATAAAACAAAGCTAATAACCAGGTTAAAGATATGTTTGAAGAAGAGGGAAGGGTTGAGTTAAAAGTTAGGGAGATCAGGTCATCAAAAGTTACTTCCAGCATGTTCGAATCATATGTTTGTGTTATGACAAGATACAGGTATATATAGACATTTTATATCTATAATAAATGTTGGTTTTCATCCCAGCACCCTCATACATCGGGTGTCCCCATCCTACTGCCCTCATACATCAGGTGACCCCATCTCAGTGCCCTCATACATCAGGTGTCACCATCCCAATGCCTTCATACATTAGGTGTTCCTGTCCCAGTGCCCTCATTCATCAGGTGTCCCCATCCAAGTGCCCTTATACATCAGGTGTCCCCATCCTACTGCCCTCATGCATCAGGTGTCCCCATCCCAATGCCTTCATACATTAGGTTTTCCTATCCCAGTGCCCTCATTCATCAGGTGTCCCCATCTAAGTGCCCTTATACATCAGGTGTCCCCATCCCAGTGCCCTCATACATCAGGTGTCCCCATCCCAGTGCTTTCATTCATCAGGTATCCCAATCCCAGTGCCCCCTTACTTTAGGTGTCCCCATCCCAGTGCCCTCGTACATCAGGTGTTCCCATCCCAGTGCCTTCAGTCATCAAGTATCCCCATCCCAGTGCCCTTATACATTAGGTGTCCCCATCCCAGTGCCCTTATACATCAGGTGTCCCCATCCCAGTACCCTCATACATCAGGTGTCCCCATCCCAGTGCTTTCATTCATCAGGTATCCCCATCCCAGTGCCCTTATACATTAGGTGTCCCCATCCCAGTGCCCTCATACATCAGGTGTCCCCATCCCAGTGCCTTCAGTCATCAAGTATCCCCATCCCAGTGCCCTTATACATTAGGTGTCCCCATTCCAGTGCCCTCATACATCAGGTGTCCCCATTCCAGTGCCCTCATACATCAGGTGTCCCAATCACAGTGCCTTCATTCATCAGGTGTCCCCATCTCAGTGCCCTCATACATCAGGTGTCCCTATCCCAGTGCCCTCATACATCAGGTGTCCCACCAAAAGTGCCCACATACATCAGGTGTCCCCATCCTACTGCCCTCATACATCAGGTGTCCCCCATCCCAGTGCCCTCATACATCAGGTGTCCCCATCCCAGTGCCCTCATACATCAGGTGTCCCCATCCAGGTGCTCTGATACATCAGGTGTCCCCAACCCAGTGCCCTCAGTCATCAGGTGTCCCCCTCACAGTGCCTTCATTCATCAGGTGTCCCCCTCACAGTGCTTCCTTATGTTAGGTGTCCCCATCACAATGCCCCCTATGTCACGTATCCCCATCACAATGCCCCCTTATGTCAGGTGTGTCCCCATCACAGTGCCCCTTTAGCCCAGTTCACATATGTGTGATGACAGACATCGCATGCGATTCAGAGCGTCCTGCTCTACAAACCACATGTGTGATGCAAATTCAGCCATACAGATTGTATGGCTGAATTTGCATCGGATTCTGACACAACTCGCACAGGACCTTTTTTTGGTCCGCACCAGAATCGGATCACATGAGTGTTCACACCTATGCGATCCAATTCATGTCTGAACTAACAGTTCGCACTGCGATATGCGAACTGATCCGGGGGTGTCGTTAACTTTGTATTGACACCCCCAGCAATTTGCATTTAGAAGTGTGATTTGCCTGCGAGTTGAATGTGATCTGGGAACCCGCAGTGGATTCACAGGGTTCCCGCATCGCATATATGTGAACCGGGACTTAGGCCAGTTCATGGACCTAAAGCAGGCCCCACGTTTTACACAGCTTTTCAGGAACAAAGGCTGAAGCCCTGTACTAGTCCCACTGGTTCTACAGTAAAATCTTAGTAGTCTCCATTGTTCTGCTGACATCCCAAAATTTGGGATTTTCTTTCAGTTTCACTCTAGGTTATAGCAGTAAACAGGACAAATAGAGAGGGTGAATCTCCCTAATGGGGGCGCAGACAGCAATAAAAACCTGACAGGGGCTGTAATCCCTCTCAGTTTTATCCAAAACTAAAACAAAGTTTTGGTTTTATTCTTTCTTTAAATGCAACTTCAGGTGCAAGGTGGCTGAGGTCCAGTTTGCCATAATGTGCATTTATGCACAGCATGCATCCTGCACTTTGAAATCTTTTGAGTGCTGTACAGAAATCATTTATGGATTTTGGCAGTGAATCAAACGTGTAAATGGAGCAGTTGTGTTCTTTATGTAAGTCTTTTCTTTATGTTTTTAAGTCTTTTCTTTAGAAGTATTTTTCTGTACAATAAACAGCACAGACTGCGGACTGACTGAATGTAAAGAAAAATAATGGTCATGGCCTGTAATGACAGAATATGAGATCCAGAGAAATAATTTGCTAAAGTAAAAGTATTTTTAAAGTTCCTTGTTGTGCCCTAGAGCTTAAGCACTTAAAAACTACAGTTATTCTTTAAAGTTGTATTAACCATTTAAAGACCAGGCATTTTCTTGCATTTATTGTTTACATGTGAAAATCTGTTTTTTTTTTTTTTTTTGCTAAAAAATTAGTTAGAACTCCAAAACCTTATATATTTTTTTTAAAGCAGAGATCCTAGAGAATAAATTGGTGGGTTTTGCAATTTTTATTGTCATGCAGTATTTGCGCAGCGGTTTTTCAAATGCAATTTCTGGGGAAAAAATCTACACTTTTTAAATTTTAAATAAGAAAAACAACACATAACCCAATTTTTTTTGGAAATATAAAGGATGATGTCATGCTGAGTAAATAGATACCAAACATGTCTCACTTTAAAATTGTGCACGCTTGCATAACAGTGACAAAACTTAACTTAAATTTTACTATCCATAGGCGATGCTTTAAAAGCCTTAACAGGTTGCCACTTTAGATGTACAGAGGAAGTCTAGTGCTAGATTTACTGCCTGTGATCCAACGTTCGTGGTGATACCTCACATGTGTGGGACAATCGTGGTTTGTGTGCATTTGGGACAGACACATGTGTTCGCGTTTGCATGGTAGCACGGAGGGGATGAGGCACATACATTTTTTTTTTAATTATTCATTTATATTATTTTTTTTTTACACTGTTGATTTAAAACTTTTTTTTTTTAACACTTTTATTGCTGTCACAAGGAATGTAAACATTTACATGACAGCAAAAGGCACGTGACAGGTACTCTTTATGGAGGGATCTGGGGTCTATAAGACCCCAAATCCCTCCTTTGCACTTGAATGCCAAAATGCCAAGATCTGCACTTTTGAATACTTTTGCTTTTCAAACATTGGTGCCTTTTGGACTCCAGGAAACGGAAAAGTGACGTCATGTCGTCACTTCTGGATTACCATATCCGAGACCCAATCAAAGACAATCCTTTTTTTTTTTTTTGGTTCTTTGGTTCTCCGGCCAGCAGTTGGATGTGCCGGCTGGTCGCTCAGGTCTCCCGGTGGGACAGGAGAGCCTGGGTGAACCACAGAAGGTGGCGAGAGGGACGGGGAACTTCCCTGCCTGCTGCTTGTGCTAACAACCGAGCGGCTGCGATTACAACAGAGCCGACCGTCGGCTCTAAAAAGATGGTACCGGGTGATGCCTGCAGCTGCAGGCATTATGCCGGTACAACTACTTGAAGTCAAATGAGGTACCAGGTATGTGGTTTGGTGGCAAGTGGTTAAACCCAAAAGCAAACATTTATTATATAGCAGCTTACCAATTCTTAGATGTGATGGCTGCATTCATTTTCTATTTAAGGCTTTCTTTCTTTTATTTGTACCTGGTGATCTGGCTAGTAAGTCTGTTGTTTTTCAACAGAACAAGCTGTCCTGCAGATGCAGCATTTAGAGAGTTGAGACGTTGAGACGTTTGAGTTGGGGTGCTCAGCAATGATCAGCTTTTTATTTATTTATGCAAATTCTTTATCCAAAAAAAAAAATGCTGTAACTGCTTAAAATCAGTAGCTGGAGTTTGGTTTCCATTTGTTTTATGTATCTAAATCAGCTTGTGCATCTAACTATTCTCTCCCCCAAGATTAACAATACTTCTGTCCAAAAGTGTCTCTGTTGCTCCTTCCTCCAGAGTGGGGGCACTCTAACACAGGAGGAGTCTTATTGGCAGGATCACTAGGCGAAAACAGAGGGGGGAAAAGCCTAAAATAGAAAACGAATGCAGCCACCATATTTAAGGATTGTTAAGCTGCAATATTTAACATTTTTGGTTTCAGATTTGAATTATCATCTGTGGGACAACAAAGTCATAAAACTATGTACCATAGATAGATCAGTTTACTAATAAATTATGTTATAAAATGTTACATATTGGTGGTTTTTCCAATCATCTACTTTAATACAAGTAAGGATGCAACATTCTGTAAACAATATTAATGATCCCTCCTTAGGCACTGATCTCTAATGGGTGAGGAGCGCGCGTTAATGCCTTGTTTTTCAAAGGTCACATCTGCATAACATGGAAAATGACATTTTTTTTATTGCACACTAACAAATGATGAGGAGGTTGAGTCAGCTGCTAGCTTAGTGCATCTGATCATGTGCGAGCATTATCAGAGCAATTATAGTCATCCGTCATTTCGGTTTAAACGTTACTGTGGAAAATGGAGAATGTGGAGAGTGCATTATTGAAGGGTACCATGTTTGTGCCAATCCAACAGGGGGTCCAATTTACTGCAAGTGATCACTAGAAAATAATCAAAGATCCTTTCAAAAGCTGAATTATGGCTGCTTTGCCATACTGAATGTAATATGATTAGCTATTTGGTGGCTCTAATAGAATTGTACTTGAATGATTAGAAAGTCTGTCACAATTGTCCAGAACTGACCCAAAGTGGACCTTGTTACATATACAGAAATATATATATATATATATATATATATATACACTGTATATATAAAAAAACTGTACCATCTGTACCATTCAAGTTCATTAATCATTCTGCTGCAGACAGAAGTTAGTACTTCCTCAGTCTCCTCACCCCCAGTGATCAGATTCCAACATTTGTGCACACGGCCATGAACCACATAGGCACCATAATTTACACAATCGTGTCATCTCTGAGCCAGCATCTCAGTCCAGGAAGAAGATGTTGACACTGGATAATGCCTGAACAAATATGGCTCTGTCTTTCTGCACATAAAAAAAGATGAAGGTACTGATAACCAAAGCCCCGGAAGATTTTACCCCCGTTCCGACCAGGGGGTATTTTGCCATTCGGCACTGCGTGACTTTAACGGACAATTGCGCGGTCGTGCAACGCTGTACCTAAACAAATTTGGCGTCCTTTTTTTCCCACAAACAGAGCTTTCTTTTGGTGGTATTTGATCACCTGTGCGATTTTTTGATCACGCGCTATAAACAAAAAAAGAGCGTTTATTTTGAAAAAATAACAATATTTTTCAAATTTTTTTATATGAAATTCCCCCCCAAAAAAATGTAAAAATCAAAATTTTTTAACATTTTCGGCCAATTTGTTTTATACTCCCTATGTTTGGTAAAAAAAAGCGTATTTTGATTGGTTTGCGCAAAAGTTATTGCGTTTACTAACAAAGGGAAAGATTTTTGTTGGTTTTTTTTTAACGCGTAATGGCGGGTGATCTGCGATTTTTTTTGCGGTACTGGGACATTGGGGCGGACAGATCGGACCCTTGACTGACATTTTTGACACTTTTGGGGTTACCAGTGACATTTCTACAGTAATCAGTGCTATTCATATGCACTGTTACTGTAAAAATACACTGGTAGTGAAGGGGTTAACTTTATTTGGGAGGGAGGGGCTGTGTGTGTCCCTAGGGGCGTGCTTTCTACTGTGATTGGCTGTGGCTTGAGCTGTAAGGACACTGATCAACGGATCTACATAGTAGATCCGTGTGATCAGTGTCTTTACACCGAGGAGAATGACAGGTCGCTTGTTTACACAAGCTGCCTGCCTTTCTCCCTCTCCCCCGCCGATCGCCGAGTGACCGGCGGACATCGGGTCCGCTGGTCACACGCGCGGGGGGGGGTCTGTGACCACGCGGGAGCGGGAGCGTGCCTCCGGGGGGCGCGCGCTCGCTCCCTAGACCCTCACAAGCTAGTGATGTAGCCCTACGTCACTTTGCCTGTGAGGGGCTGACTGCCGACGTAGATCGGCGTTAGGCAGTCGGCAAGTGGTTAAGGAGAGAACTGAGATCGCTGTAAGAGGTAGTGAATACCTGTAAGTATAGGGGCTTGTTCACACCAGCAGAGTGCACTACCGGGTGACAATGGTATGTGATGTGAAGGCAAAGGTGCTGATGAGTTGTTACCTTTTTTTTTTTTTTTTTTTGTTAGAACATTACTGAAGTGTCAAAAAGTGACATTTCATTCAGTACCTATGGCCACAAGGCATACGATGGTGGTGTATTTCATTGCAGCACACGGTGCTAAAATGTACCGCATGCCATACTTTTTTAGCACGAGCCACCGCAGGACGTTCTGTTCCTTGTCTATGTGTTGCAAAGCCCAGCACATCTGGCTCTTGCATTAATTAGCAAAGATGAAATTAAAGGGTTATTTTACCTTTTCAGAAGAAATAAAAAGGTAAAATGACACCCTCCACTCCCCTCCCAGTCCCGCTGTACTTACCTCTGTGGGTGCTGACCTGTCAGTGCCCAAGCAACCGGTGTAGAAGTCCAGGGATTTAAAATCCCATCTCCTCTTCTTCTTTCTGTAGGGCTTCTGGGACAGATCAGAGCAATTCTGAATTATCTGTGCCAACATATGACCACTTTGACCAATCAGAATCGCTCTGATCCATCCCAGAAGCCCTACAGAATGAAGGGAGAGAAGAGTGGGGATTTCTTATCCCCAGACCAGCTGGTTGAGCACTGACAGCTCATCACCCAGGGGGGTAAGTGCAGGAGGGACTGGGGGATAGAGGATTATAACAGCTTAAAGTGATTGTAAAGTCTCAGTTTTTGTTTTTTTAAGTAACAAACATGCTTTTTTTTTGTTTTTGCACAGAGCTGCCCGGATCCTTCTCTTCTCGGGTTCCTCTTCGCCTCTCCTGGCTTCACCCTCCTGTTGAGTGCCCCCACAGCAAGCAGCTTGCTATGGGGGCACCCAAGCCGAGTCACAGCTCCTTGTGTCCATTCAGACACAGAGCCGTGACCCGACCCCGCCCCTCTCTCTCCTTTTTGGCTGAATGATTTTGATTGACAGCAGCAGGAGCCAATCGTGACGCGCTGCTGTCTCAGCCAATGAGAAGTGAAGTCTCAGGCACTCCTGCAAAATCGCTGGATGAAGTCGGGCTCAGGTAAGTATTGTGAAGGGAGCTTCTGCACACAGGTTTTTTTTTTTATCTTAATGCATAGAATGCATTAAGATGAAAAACTTTCTACTTTACAATCCCTTTTATTGTCCAATTTTTGTAAATCCCATTTAATATATCTGGTGCTAGATCCACCTTAAAGCAGAGCTCCACCCAAAAGAGGAAGCTCTGCTTGTTTGCCTCCTCCCCCCCTTCGCTGCCACATTTGGCACCTTTCGGGGCGGAAGGGGGAGCGGGCATCCTGGATTAAACAGGTATCCGCTCCCACTTCTGGCTGACTTTGCTGCGGCGAATTTGGAGGCTCCTTTGGACCATTCACAAAGTGCAGCGTGCTTTGTGCATGCGCAGTAGGGAGTTGGCTGTTACTCTCAGCCAAGATGGCGGCAGCAGTACCCGAGAGCCAATTGAAAAATCGTCTCGGGTGAAGACACTGCTGGATTTGTGGACAGGTAAGTGTCCTAATATTAAAAGTCAGCAACTACAGTATTTGTAGCTGCTGACTTTTAATTTTTTCTGAAGGAGCCTGGAGCTCCTTTTTAATTGGATACACTGCTATTAAAGAGAACCCATTCTCATTGACAAACAAAGCTCCTAGTACTCCTAGCGCTGTGTACTCTAACCGCTCAGTTCTAGGGGAAAAAAGGCCAATAGGTGCATTTTTGCTGTTTTTCACAAGTTATTTGGGCCTTCCTTTTGAATTCTGTTGGAGGCCAAATCACTTAAAGCTTGTAGCTCGTGTACTTTTTGAGCTCCAATCTCCAACACAACACTTAGGTGTAAACAGGCACAATTGAAAACCATGGGATTTTAGATGTTGAACATTTTGGACTTTTGAGGTGAAAAACACTCAGGTGTGGATGGCCTGAGGTCACGTGACCAGAAACTGGAGAGACATGAAATTAGCTTTTTGAATTTTTTTTTTTTTTGCAGTATTTTATACCCTTTACTTGCCTTTCTAAAACCTGCATGTGTGATTAATAGGAATCGAATTTATATCAGATTTTAGGAATTTTTATTTCAGTACAAAATGTAACTTTAACATTTAAACTGTATCTGAGAATTGCAAACTGAAATTGCTATTTAATTCATATATTCAGAGAATTTTCCCCTATCCATGTCTCCATGCTTTATTTTGTTGAGAAATCACTTTGAAAAACACCCCCCTAGCATTTCTAGCTGCCACAATCTCGAGTAAGGGCAGATGATTCATGTGGCATGTAGACTGGTTAATAACATGACTGAAACACCTACATGTACTTCACCAGGGCCGTTTGAAGGAATTTGGGGGCCCCAAGCAAAATGGACATGAAGGCCCCCCCGCACACACGCAAAGCCTACAGGAACCACAGCATAGCCATACAGTTTAAGTTCACCCACACTTTATATAAATAAAAAATGAGTACAGTACAAATACTGCTTGAAAAAATATTTGAAATTTGAACATTCTCAACAATTGAACATTTGCAAAAAACACCACTGTACCATAAAATCAAATATACATTAAAAAGTGCACAATAACTATTGCGAGAATGCGAGAAGGACTGACAGATTTGGGGCAGTGAGGGAGGGAAAGCAGTAATTGAGGCGGGCACTGATATAGTTATGGAGGGCTATGAAGGAGGGCAGTAGAAGGCAAGGCAGACTGGTATCCACTAAGATCTCTGATCATCTTATAAACTTAAGTGACCCCTATACAACAAGTTACCAGATATTATCGCCCCTCCCGTTCCCCCACCATGTGCCCTAGATGATACCAGGGGGACTTTTTTCTTATGCTATGGGACTATCCAGCTGTCTGTTAACAGGCAGGTATTGTTCCCAATTGGACAATTGGTGCAATTTTTGCACGAAAAAATGGAGTGACAGACTGTCAGTGTGATCATACCTGTCGCTGGCCTGGTCCGATCCACGTGTGTGAAGAGGATGTGATGACTCATGGTGTGTCTCTCTCTGGCGAAGTTTGCGGGCCTGGTGGGGTGGCGCCACTCCCACGCATGCTTTAGGCCGCCTAGGCTGGGGCGGGGCTGGTGCGCACTGCGCAGATGCGCGCGCTGTTGCGCACTCTCCCCCTAGTGAGCCGGCGCCACGTGACGTCATGCCGCTCCTCCGCTGTGCGCCCGCCCGCTGGCCTGTCACAGGCTGTCTCTGTGTTGTGAGGCTGGCCTGTGTGTGTGAGGCGTGGCATGCGGCGTTTATGTTTTGGGTTTTTGGGATAATGTCAGTCTGTGTCTTGGGTCTTGGGGCCCCAGGCCAGCTCGGGGGCCCCAAGCAATTGCTTGTTTTGCCTGCCTTGACGCGACGGGCCTGTACTTCACCATGCACTGCATATAGCAGGGCTTGTTCAGGCCCAACACCAGCCATAATCTCAGTTCACAGCCCTCTAAGTCAGGGGTCAACAACCTACGGCCCGCGGGGCAGCACCCGGCTGCCGCCGCTAAATGCTTAGCCCGTCAGTGCACGTGATGAATTCACATGCACCCGGCCACGGACATTTAAGGTAAGAGCAGAGTGGAGCAGGGAGCAGGAAGATAAATGAGAACATGGGAGAGACACACATCAGCGCTGATAAGACAGCAGGAGCATCTGGAGTTAACTTTGCAGGTGATTGGTTGGTTGGTAGCTCTGCTCTGTCTCCCTCTCTGCAAGGTAGGGGTCCAGAGGTACAGGGACTGTGCAATGTAAAGGGGTCATGAGTGGAAAATGCTGGAGTTGCATGAGAGCAATGGAGAGGGTGAGTATAAGTTGATCAAACTAATCGCTGCAGGGAAAAGGGGGGATGGGTGGGAGACGACGGTGCTGCCAGAGCCTCGAGGGAGTGAACCTGCATGCTCCCTTAGGGTGAACTGGCTCTGCTCTGTCTCCCTCTCTACATGGGGCAAGGTAGGAAATGGCAGAGCTGCAGGGGGCTGTGTAATATGCAAGGAGTGTGTGTAGCTGCGTAGGGGGGCTGTGTAATATGCAGGGGGGGGCTGGGTAGGGGGGCTGTGTGATGTGCAGGGGGGCTGTGTAATATGCAGGTGGCTGTGTAATGTAAAGGGGTCCAGAGGTACGGGGACTGTGCAATGTAAAGGGGTCCAGAGTGGAAAATGCTGGAGTTGCATGAGAGCAATGGAGAGGGTGAGTATAAGTTGATCAAACTAATCGCTGCAGGGAAAAGGGGGTGGGGGGGTGGGATGACAACGGCGATGCCAGAGCCTCGAGGGAGTGAACCTGCATGCTCCCTTAGGGTGAACTGGCTTTGTATTAGTGAAGCACCCTAAAGTGAGGTAAACCTGCACTTATTATTATTATGTTAGGATTATTATTATCTTCATTTATAAGCAGGTGAATGCAGCCCTCCATGCATTCACATACATTGAATCCGGCCCTTAAGTGGAAAAAAGTTGCTGACCCCTGCTCTAAGAACTTTCTTTCATCCACACATCTGCATGTACAGTGTGTCTAAGACATGGTGTGTCCAGTGCACACACCCACCATACTCCTGGTCACTCTTGATAACACTGTTCCTCTGGCTGCGGACACTCACTGCACCTGGCCTGGTGTCTTGCACGTGGCTCCAGGATACAGATCTTACTCCCCTATCCACCACCTTCCTCCAGGCTGACCAGGTTTGCACACAGTTGGTTTGACTGAGATCCATTATCTCCATGTGGGTACCCCATGAGATGAACTGTCTAGCATTGACTTAACAGGGTACAATCGCACTTCACAACAGCAAGGATACTAAGGATCCAATCCAGACACACGAAGCAGCCACAGGCTTGGTCCAACTCAATTTTATGGCCCTCAATTAACAGTTCCCAGCACAAGTTAATAACTCTTCTGTTTGTAGTCAGCAGTTCCATTTGGTGTGACAGTGTACCTTAGTGTGCCCAATAGCAGGGGTGCCCATCCAAGGTGTCGCAAAAAGTAAAAGTCCCATCTTCTAAGGCGTGGCTCTCTCTCCTGGCTCTGCACTTCCCATCAGTCAGCTTTATTTTCTCTCTCCTAAGCTCCACTTCAAGCTTATATATGATCCTGCCAAGAAGGAAAAGAAGTAATTCCTCTCCTTGGAAGGATTTAAAGAAGAGCCCTTCTTAAATGGGCAACAGAGTGACCCCTGCTTACAAACATTTACTTCCTGGAATCCATCTGCCCTTTAGCTCAGGCAGGAGGGTGTGCTTAGCTAAGCAAGTACTCCTCCCCTCCTGAAGACTCCTGGGATGCATGACATAATTTTGGGGAGTAAATATATGGGCGCTTCCGTGGATCTAGGCAAACGGCATATGGGTCCCTACACCTGGGCAGCGCTTGAGAGGAGAAGCAGCTCTACGGAAAATGGAAGAAGAAAGAAGGCGCCTCTAAGTGCAGTAACTCACGTTTTATTTGAAGGTAAAAGATTAAAAACACTTACAAAACAGCAAGCTATAGCAGTTAAAAGAAGAGCTGAGGTGATCCAGGAAGCCTTCCGGAATCTGGGGAGCCTCAGCTCAGATGAGCGGACATCCGGGACTCTGCTTCCTGAGTGGGCGTTCTCTATGCGGCATAGGGTATCCGATTACACAGGCGTATGGCAGTTTACATGTTTCGGAGCATGCGCGGCTCCTTCGTCAGACCTCCCTGACATAATTTTTGCCTACGCCAGAAACTAAAAAGCAACTAAAGAAATGTGGAAAAAAAAGTTTAAAACAAGTAACATATTCATACTTCCTACCTATTTACTAATGCAAGCAGCATAAGGTCTAAAAATAGTTAATGCTGATTAAGAGAGCTTAGTTCCACTTTAAGGGCAATAATTTTCAGTATTTTTATGTTTTATTCTCAATGTTCAGCAGGTTATGTCAGTTTACAACCGTCAGTTCACTAGAGAAAAGAAAATGTCCAAATGCAGCATTTACCACTAAACTGAAATTTATGGTCCTAAACATCTGGCTGGGTCCCGGCCATTAAACCTGCTATTCCGGATGCTGAACTTGGCCGAGGGGATGTATAAAGAGGGATTTGCATGTCTCCATCCACGTTTCTGGAAGCGAAGACATAATCCCAAATTTTTATCTGTGTCTGTGAGATGGCGTTATTTTTACAGCACAGGGAACAGGAAAACTTTCAGTTCAAAGCCTTTTGCTGTACTTGTTTTCACAAGTATTTGTCTCTTAAAAATAAAATAAACTTGACAGTTTTAGTGTCATGTTTCCTGTTGAAAGGCAAAATGGTTTTATATATTGTAAGTTAAAGCAGATCTCCGACCTTATTTTCAGTCTTTTACAGTTGTACAGACTCCTCTCCTATACTGAAACTGATTTATTTGCACATTGTTAGCGTCTCACAGTGTGCATTAAAAGATGCAGCAAGTCAGATAGACCTTGCCTCATTTTCTGGCTAGAAGACCTCCAGCATCATCTAGATCTTTCCTACCCAGCCTTATAGTTTCTGGCCTACCCCTTTCATTCAATGGATTTCATTTCTTTTAGTCATTGAGGCTCAGCATCATCCTCTAGACCAGGGGTCTTCAAACTTTTCAGGATAAGAGACGCATCATATATTTTACCAGTAGTTGTTGTCCGAAAAAAAAAAAAAAAAATCAATTTTTTAAACTAACGATCAAATTTAAATGAATGCAAAAATGCATTTTGCTTGGAATTGTTATGCATTCAGCATGATTTAATTTAAAACAGCAAAAAAAGAACAGAAAAAATTAAAAATAACAAAACAAAAGACATATTAATTAAACTTGAGCCCTTCAGTGTCCCCTTACATTAGAGTTCCATCAAAGTCCTCCTTACATTGGAATCCCTCTTACAGTGCCTTGCGAAAGTATTCGGCCCCCTTGAACTTTTCGACCTTTTGCCACATTTCAGGCTTCAAACATAAAGATATAAAACTGTAATTTTTTTTGAAGAATCAACAACAAGTGGGACACAATCATGAAGTGGAACGAAATTTATTGGATATTTCAAACTTTTTTAACAAATTAAAAACTGAAAAATTGGGCATGCAAAATTATTCAGCCCCCTTAATTTAATACTTTGTAGCGCCACCTTTTGCTGCGATTACAGCTGTAAGTCGCTTGGGGTATGTCTCTATCAGTTTTGCACATCGAGAGACTGAAATTTTTGCCCATTCCTCCTTGCAAAACAGCTCAAGCTCAGTGAGGTTGGATGGAGAGCGTTTGTGAACAGCAGTTTTCAGTTCTTTCCACAGATTCTCAATTGGATTCAGGTCTGGACTTTGACTTGGCCATTCTAACACCTGGATACGTTTATTTGTGAACCATTCCATTGTAGATTTTGCTTTATGTTTTGGATCATTGTCTTGTTGGAAGACAAATCTCCGTCCCAGTCTCAGGTCTTTTGCAGACTCCATCAGGTTTTCTTCCAGAATGGTCCTGTATTTGGCTCCATCCATCTTCTCATCAATTTTAACCATCTTCCCTGTCCCTGCTGAAGAAAAGCAGGCCCAAACCATGATGCTGCCACCACCATGTTTGACAGTGGGGATGGTGTGTTCAGGGTGATGAGCTGTGTTGCTTTTACGCCAAACATAACGTTTTGCATTGTTGCCAAAAAGTTCGATTTTGGTTTCATCTGACCAGAGCACCTTCTTCCACATGTTTGGTGTGTCTCCCAGGTGGCTTGTGGCAAACTTTAAACGACACTTTTTATGGATATCTTTAAGAAATGGCTTTCTTCTTGCCACTCTTCCATAAAGGCCAGATTTGTGCAGTATACGACTGATTGTTGTCCTATGGACAGAGTCTTGCACCTCAGCTGTAGATCTCTGCAGTTCATCCAGAGTGATCATGGGCCTCTTGGCTGCATCTCTGATCAGTCTTCTCCTTGTATGAGCTGAAAGTTTAGAGGGGCGGCCAGGTCTTGGTAGATTTGCATTGGTCTGATACTCCTTCCATTTCAATATTATCGCTTGCATAGTGCTCCTTGGGATGTTTAAAGCTTGGGAAATCTTTTTGTATCCAAATCCGGCTTTACAGTAAACTTCTCCACAACAGTATCGCGGACCTGCCTGGTGTGTTCCTTGTTCTTCATGATGCTCTCTGCGCTTTAAACGGACCTCTGAGACTATCACAGTGCAGGTGCATTTATACGGAGACTTGATTACACACAGGTGGATTCTATTTATCATCATTAGTCATTTAGGTCAACATTGGATCATTCAGAGATCCTCACTGAACCTCTGGAGAGAGTTTGCTGCACTGAAAGTAAAGGGGCTGAATAATTTTGCACGCCTAATTTTTCAGTTTTTTATTTGTTAACAAAGTTTGAAATATCCAATAAATTTTGTTCTATATCTTTATGTTTGAAGCCTGAAACGTGGCAAAAGGTCGAAAAGTTCAAGGGGGCCGAATACTTTCGCAAGGCACTGTATATTCCAATTTATTCCAGTTCCCCTTATATGAGAGTTCCCCTGAGGATCAGAACTTACATCCCAGCCCCATTTAGATTCCCTCTTGCAGTGGGCCGGATGTGGAGTTTGGAGACCCCTGCTTTTGACTGACATCCACCCATCAAGGCATTTTGATATCAGCTTAACTCCCTTCAAGGGCCAGTTCACTACTTGCATCAGGGATGACGGCTCTTGAGAGGAGTACTGAAGCTGAGAGCTATGATGTTTCTGGGTCCAAAATACTGTAAATAATGTAGTAAAAACAGAAAGGTTTTATTTAAACATTTTATTAGTATGTTGATGATGGGGAAAGAAAAAAACAGTAAAGCGAAAGTATAGGCTAATGAAACTGCAGCTTTAACACATTTTAAATTTATACCTCTACTTGGTGCTCTTAGAATGTCATTTACCTTCTCTCTAGTTACCTTTTAGAGCACCTTGGAAGACCCAAAACCTAGAATGATATCATATGCAAATGCCAGCTCCAACCCAGAAGCCAGCATTTGGCTCCACCTTTTCCTGCTTCTTACACCTTATGATTGATCAGTGCCCATTTGTCACAGGTTCTCCTCCAACTAGGGGCAGGATGACTGACCAGGACTTTCCTAAAGGAACTGGACAGATTGTGGAAGAACCCACAGAGAAGAGACAAAGAGTTTGGCATACCGATTAGCAATTGTTAGAGCCCTGAGAAGGTCTGAGGCACAGAATCTAAGGAACCGTCTGGTCTACACCAGAACCTCCTAGAGGTGGAAATGTTACACTGCAGGCCATTTCCAGGTTGCAGTCCTTTGACTTACCCAAGTAGGCATCTGATCAATGAGACACAGATGGCAAAAAAAAGTACTGACTCTCCCTTATGTTGTTTAAAATGAGAAAACAAAAAAAGACATGGTGCTGAAGGAAGACTGGATGTTGGCCAGAGGGCATGGGGTCACTGTAGCAGGATACAGACTAGGAAATACGAGGATCACATGAGCAGGCTTGGGGTCACAGGCTGGTGTACACAGGACTCATAAGGTTGGAATGATTGGGTACAGGCAGGGCCGGTCCTACCATGGGTCCCACTGGGTCCGTTGGACCCAGGCAGCACTTGGAGAGGGGCAGCAAATTGACTCCCAAGATTTTTTTTACAGCAGTTTGTGGGGCGCGTTACGGGAGGCATTTCCCCATCTCATACTGCCGCTTTAGTGCAAACTGATGAGTATGAGGAGGCGGAGCGTCTCCTCCAGGGAACTTCCCTCACATAATTGTGGTGTGCGCAATGACGTCAGACATCAGCGCACTCCATCTCACGCAGGGCTGGCTGGATCTTCTAGGGCAGTGGCAGACATAGTAGTGACAGGAGGACTGAGGACAGACTGCGGGTGTATTGGTGGAATGGTCCAGTGGTGAGTTATGGAAGAAGATAACAGTATACATAATATTTTCTAAAGGTTATATTTATATAAAATAATGGATGTGGAGGCCTTTTGTTTTGCGTGATTTTTTTTGGGGGGGCGGGGGGGGGGGGGCAGCATTTCATTCTTGGACCCAGGCAGCACAATGTCATGGGCCAGCTCTGTGTACAGGTCAGGCTGAATAGACACTGGGAACACTAGAGATTATGGACACATTACTGGGAGGCACTGGGGAATACTTAACATGTTGCTTGGGAACACAGGGCATCTAACTGCTATTGTGTGATTTTGTTGTTTGAAGAATGAGCTACCTACATGGTAGCCCTTAAAGATAGCGCCCCCTCTTAAATTGGCTGCAGTGCCTTGAGAAAACAGCCGGCAACTCCATACAGATAGAAAGACCTGGTGCTGGAGCATGACACCATTTACAAACTCCTTTAAAGGTAAACTATAGTCTTCTACTTTTTTTGTTGTAAGCATGCGTGTGACAATTTATTTTTTAACGTTGGCTTTTGTTTCACTCAGAAGATTGAGATTATCTATTGGCATAAAGGATTCACTGCAGGGTGCAGAGCTGGAGAGAAGGTGAGTATTGCAGCCTGAGCAGCATTTTTTTATTTTATGTCTCCTGGGGCAGCTTTAAAAGAAAAGCATTTGCCTGTACTTGGGCTTTAACACAGCCAATACATTAGGGAACTGCCAAACGTGCTCGTTAGAAAATCGCTAAAGGTCATACACTATGGTCATACGCTATGGAGCAAAGAAAATGAGCTCTTTTTTTGAGTTCATACCACATTTACCCATCAGTCCAGCTAGAAATAATATTGTGATAGGTCAAAGAGGTACAGCATTGTGACCAAGAACAAGGATCTGTCTCACTAGCTATTGTTTCCCCTGAGACATCGACCAGTCCCTGGTAAGGTTAAGATCAGTATGTAACATTGTTAATTGGTATATTTAGTGATTTCAGCTTGTCTTTAATTTTAAACAATGTTCTGATTTTTAATTAGGCTGGATTTCTTTAATCCCAACAACATATGGAATTATTCAATTTGGGAAGACAGAGGTTATTGCTTATGTGTGTGTGATTGGAATATAATTCCAAGCACTAGTTTGCCAGACATAACTAGTATTCCTACTGTTTTTTTCTATAATGTAGGTATTTTTTAATAGGATAAAAATATAAATAACCACAATGTCAGGCAACTTGTCCCGTATTGCTGTAATGCCACACATTAATTTGGGTAAGGTTAACAATAAACTTTTAGGCTTTTATAATACTTTGGACTGTATCATTTGTCTGGTTTGGATACCTTGATATAGTTTAGTATTTAGAAATGAGAGAATAATGGAAAATCAGCTCTGCTAGTAGGTCAGCAGAAGAAAAACATAGGGGGGAAATCTGCTTGTATAGGGGTGAAATACACTTCTTTGTTTGGTGCGGTCCTTATAAGAAACATAGTGATTCTTTAATAAAGCAGATCTCAATTCTGTAGTTGCTGACTTTTAATAACAGGACACTTACCTGTCCAAGGATCCAGAGCCACTCTTACCTGGGCTACTTCTTCACTAGCTTTCAGGTTCTCGACACCGGCATCCCAACTGTGGGTAGCCGGCTGTGCTGCTTTCGACTTTATAGCGCAAGCTGAACTCCGTGAATAGTCCCGCAGTCTTTTGGGACAACTGTGACGTGTCTCAGAGGAGTGAGGGATGAAGGCGGAGAGGAGAACTGCCAAATGTGGCAGGGGAGGGGGGAGAAGGACTTAAAGCGTAACTTTCCCTTTTGGGTGAAGCTCCGCTTTAAGGCCCTTTCCCCTTAAACTCATCTGCAGAAAGTATCACAAGGAAGCTGGAGCTTGAAGAGTCAAAAACTGGAGTACAGACATCATTTTTACACTGATTGTACAGACATCCTTTTAGAAACTGAAAAGGCCTGAAACGTCTGATGAAAGGGATCACAGAAGAAAGTGAGAAGTTTGACCTCTTCTTTTTTTGAAAAATTTTATTTATACATTTTTCAGTGCAAACAACACAACCAAAAACACAACAGACCCAACCCCCCCCCCCCCCACCCCCCTTGGTAGTGCAGTGGTTCACAGCAGAGAAAACTGGGACAAATGCAAGGCAAATAATATGGAAATATACATTCCCCCCCGGATATCACAGCAGCGGGCAGAAGCACCACAAAAGCAGGCAGTACATTAAGTCAGTTAGACTGAGTCCAGGACAAGCTCACTCCACAAGCATATATCAACACATCAGTGAAGAGTTTCCAAGGTATCAAGCCAACATTGCCAAATCTTTTCAAATTTGCGGGGACATCCCCTACTCAAATAGGTAGATTTATATAATGGAAGGACTTTATTTTTCAAATCTTTCCAAAAGGACAGGAAAGGAGCAATCGGCTTCTTTCAATGCAGGAGGATAGCTTTGCGAGCATAAAACAGGGTGATTGAGAGCAAAGCTCTCTGAGGTCTCTTCGGGGCAATGCACTCCACTAGTCCCAACAAGCACACAGAGATGGACAAGGGGACCGTAAGTGCTGTAAGGGCACCAAGTAAGCCAACAACACCCCTCCAGAAATCCTGAACCAGTGGGCAGAGCCAAAACACATGATTGAAGTCAGCCGGTGATGCCGTACTTAAAATGGCAATGATCATGACCACTGCAAGGAATGAAAATGTCAAAATAGTAGTTGACTGTGATGAGAGTGAATGCATGCAGGATTTCATATTCCTGGGATTGTAGATTGATCTAAGTGGTGATCGTAGTACAGAAAAAACTGCCAGATCGCATGGGGTCGAAGAGTAAGGATAAGCATGAACTGAATATGGAAAAGCAAGGATGTTAGCCTGGCAACTAAATACAGCTACCTATGGTTGTGAAAATTGAACCATGAAAAAAGTAGATAGGAGGAAAATCAATAAGTTTTAGCTATAGTGCTGTAGAAGGTGCATTCCATGGACAACAAAGATAACAAACAAGGTGAAATGTATAAAACAGACGCCACATTGGTTGACAAAATGTTTTCCTATTTTTGAAATGTCTTGCAATTGAACTCCTTGGAGAAGGTAATTATGCTGAGATTGGTTAGTGGCCAAAAAAACCCAGGCCTCCATAAAACATAATGGATAGACACCATAAAATCAACACCAGCCAGAACATGAAAAAACTAAAAGAAGAGGTACAATATTGGAAAAAGTAGAGAATGGGCCCACAGAATCGCTGAGAGTCAGAGAGGACTAAATAGAGAACTTCACCATCATCATTGTTATCATTAAGGAAAAGAGGGCTATCTCTTTCTGTGCATGCAGTAGTGGTGTATTTGGTGTATTTCCTTCACTGAAGAAATCAGATTTGCTGGAGGGGCCCAATCATCACTTTCTGGTGAACCTTGGTTTGAAAACAATTGGCTGGAGTTCTGACTAGGTCACACAAATCACATTAACCTAAATATTGGCCTGAAGATAAGTCTAATCTTTGATGAATCAAGGAAATCAGGAAGACATTCATGAGTTTTACAGCCAGTGCAGTGGGGGGCGATTAAAGAAGAGTACTTCAAAGCAGTGAATTAGTGCTTGTTGGTACAGTCAGATGAATGGTAAAAGTGTGAAAGTGCAGAGGAAAATGCAGAGGCAGATGGCAAAGGCAGGTGAAGGAGCTGCTATATAGATTTGCATTTCAGGGCAGTAAATTAGTGCTCTTTGGTACAGTCAGATGAATGGTAAAAGTGTGAAAGTGCAGCTGCAAATGCAGAGTCAGACGGCAAAGGCAATTGAAGAAGCCACCATATAGATATACGTTTGCAGCAATGTTTCATTGCTGTACAGGAAGTTGTCTGCAGGCTCAAATGGCCATCTAGTGCGTGTGTCCATGAGCCCAATGTGTTCTCGTCTAGAGCAAGCTTTTAATTGTGTTAAAAAAATGTAGCCCTACAGGTAGAAAATGCTGGGGCACAAGTTATCCCACCCCATGTCAAAAATGGTACATAAGGACATGTACTTCTGACAACGATGTCCAATATAGCATAGGAAATTGTAACAGCACATGTCCATGCTAGTAACATTTTTATACTTGTGGCTCTCAGCTGCTATTAGACAGCCAAAGTTACAGGACCCATTGCGCTTTCTGCCAGTGCCCAAGAAGTGAGAGGTAGGGTGGAGCTAGCACTCTCACATCCTAATTATAGGATTATATAACAATGAATGCCAAGATGGGATGAGATTTCTGTGCTCTATTGTTTTGACAGGATGAAGGGTGTGAAGGCCCCTGAACAAAATGGTGAATAGCTTCTACTTCTTTAAATAAAGACATTAAAATAGTGGTGGTTTGGTCATCTTATATAAAAGCCCCCTGTTCAGTTCTCTCAAGGCCAATGCATGGCACCTCCAACTAATAAAAGGCTCAGTTAGTAGGATTATTTTTCCGAGCGGGCCTAGGAACACCCCAGCATTCTCAGGAAAGCACTAGAGTCCATACCTAAGTTAAGGGTAGCCTTGAAGGACCCTTACAAGGAGAACTCATGGAGAGTGAATAAATTAGTGACCGAATGGAAAAACATTGACACTTTTCCAACATTGCCTTAATTTTTCTTTAAGAATTTCACCATTTCAAATGATAATGAACCTAAGCTAATTATTTGTTCTAGATCCCATATTGATTTCCAACACTGAATATTGTTCCACAACAAATCAACTCACAAAGTTTTATATTTTTACATTTTAAAACAAAACAGAGATCTCATCTCAGCAGAGGTGTAGTGTTCACTACTATGATTGCTCTTCTGTCCTTATCGGTTTCCCATTGTTTCTATGACAGCTCCAGTGTAAAGGAAAGCACACAAGGGAGTAATCATCAGTCAAACAGGAAGGCCGCATTGTAATTGCTTTATAGCATTGCTCCAAGATTGTAATTCAGGAATATGGAAATTGAACTTGTATGTGGGGAGATAAACTGCTGTAAATTGAATAAGTCCATAAGCAGTAAGAGTGCAGTTAAAATAACTTTTACTTGTAGATAAAATGTATAGAGTGGCCATAAATGGGGCAAAAACAATTTGCAAGATTTTCATTGCACTTCAGCTGCCTATGGCTCTGGGTCCACTGGATGTTTTGACATGTAGCTTTCATTAAAGATAACCTTTGGTTGTGTCTTTGTTCATCATAAGGTCAACTCAAATTGTCCAACTGTTTGACAGATTTACTTTAATCCACCTGGATCAATAAACTCTTTCTGTCTTGGGTGTTTGGAAGCATCCTGTGATTGTCGGCAACACATATTTAGTGTTCTATTTTGATGTTCATTTGCAGAGGGCCAAAGAACAAATTGGAACACCTTTGGAATCCAAAAAAATATGTAGTGTAAAAAGACCTTGACATCAACTTACCTTCCACATTTAATCACTGGACATGTCTACGGCTAACCTGACTACACCACCTAGTAACATCTCAGAATTTGAAATCTTTTCCAATCTTACAAACACAATAAAAGCTTCCTAGCTCTGAGCTCTTTAGGTATCACCAAATTAAGCATTTCTATACCACCAAACTTTTGACCGGTACGGATCTTAGCATGATGTCCATGCACGAATGACTAAGTGCGTCAGACTCACATGCAAAATGAATTATATCCACACTTTACACAACACTGCTATCTATCCCACAACCTCCCCCCAGCTTATGTAGCAAAGTGGACATTTGGCAAGCAACCCACAATGTATCCCAAAATATTGCAGCTTTAGAAACTTCCTGTAAGGTATTATCAAGATCTAGTGCCACATAGGATAGCGAAGTGTGTCCCATGCTACCTACCTGCATACATCTGGGCCTGGCACATACAGTACCTACACACAAAGAGGACTTCTCCCATAGTGCAGTCCTATTAGGTTGAAATCTTTTTTATTCTGTCTTATTTATTCAATAAGCACATTCAACCTGACCCACAGATAGCCCTCTTAAATGTCGCAGTCTCAGAGCTGACCTGGAACCAATGTGGCCTCCTCTTGTACATCACGATGGCTGCAACGTTGGTATTTTGCACTATAACCAAAAAAGATTGAGGCAACACTCCAGGATAAGGTGAGATGTTACACAAAAATTTGGCAATCTTGGACTGATAAGTACTTACCTCCTAAATTTTGATGCCTCCCTTTTGAAGCCTTAATCAAGGCTACAACCCTGTCAATTGACTGAACCCCTATACCTTCGCCAGCGCAAACTCTCGGAACCTTCTTCTTAAAACTTCCTGATATTTACTTTATACTTTCCATACACTGTTTGGTCCTTAATACTGCATGAGCTATGGCTGGGGTGGACCATTCAAAGGGAAGCCAACCCCTGCTTACACGTATCTTGCAGTGTGTGTCTCTAGCAGCGTGCATGCTTATAGCAAATTTGGGCACCAAACAGGATTTTTAAGGCTGACGCATGCAAGACCCCAGTTCTAAGAGATCGTCAGCTGTAATCCCATGACCAGCAATTCTGCATCAGATCCTGATTGCTGTTACCAATTCGGTTTGTTTCATGGCTAATCTGTGGTTCTTCTCTCTGTGCTCATTTGCTCGTGTATTTACCTCAGCTTGTTCTCCAGTCACAATATTTTCTGCCTGTCACTCTGGTGCTATGCTACCTGCAAGTTGCTTACCTGGCTTGTCCCTGACCTCTTCTCATTGGTGACCCTTATCTGCAATTTCTATCTGCTTGACGACAGAAATCCTAAATTCCAGTGAGATGAATGTCATCATCATCTGTTGGAATTCATGCCACTTATTCATCCATTTACTCTCTCTCTACCTACCCAGGGGTGCTTGGACTGGAGCAGTAAGAGAGGCCATCATCTCAGACTCTCCATCAAGGTAAATGACAATAACATGCATAAATTCTGTTAAATGCTCCCATAAGCTTATGAAAAGATTGTTTTCGAAATGAATGGTTTAGCATTGTTTTTGAAATGAATGATCTAGCAACAGGGCCACATTAGGATCCTCTGAAGTGTAAAATGCTTTGTGGCAGAGGCATAACTAGAACCTTCAGGGCTCTGGTGCAAGAAACATGAAGGACCCCCCTGAGCCCCAGCCAGGGCCCTTCCCACCTATCCCGGGCCCGGAGGGCAGCAAGACCTGGATAGGAGGGGCAGTGGGGACGACACAAATCCCCTCTATTTTCCTCCTGCAGCCGCTGAATGCCTATGGGAGGGAGACGAGGAGAACTTGGCTTTTAGCGGCTGCAGGAGAAAAATGGAAGGAATTTGTTCCTCTATATGCCGCCCTCCCCATCCAGGTGTACAGGGGCAACACTTAGGCCATTGCATTTGCAACCCATTTAGTTACGCCCCTGGGATTAGAGGCAGCGGGGGTGGTGGGGGATGGGATCTGTGGCAGTAGTGGTGGTAGAGTGGGGATATAATCAGTGGCAGCGTTGGTGGTGGGGGGATGGGATGATTGGCAGCTGTGGTGGAGGGGGGGGATGGAATGGAATGAGTGGCAGTGGTGGTGGGATGGGATAATTGGAAGCGGTGGTGGTGGTGGGATATAATGGGATGGTGGGGGGATGGGATGAGTGGCAGCAATGGTGGAGGGGATGGGATGAGTGGCAGCCATGGGGGTGGGATAAGTGGCAGGGGTGGTGGGGGAATGGGATGAAATGAGATAAGTGGCAGTGGTAGTGGTGGGGGAATGGGATGAGTGGCAGTGGTGGTGGTGGTGGGGGGTTGGGATGGGATGAGTGGCAGCAGTTGTGGTAGTGGGGGGGGTGGGATGTGTGGCAGAAGTGAGGGGGAGATGGGATCAGTGGCAGTGGTGGTGGGGGATAGGAAGGGTGGCAGTGGTGAGGGGGGCATAGGATCAGTGGCAAGGGTGGTGGTTGGGGGGTGGAATGGGATGAATGGTAGCAGTGGTGGGGGGCAGATGGGATAAATGGCAGCAGTGGTGCCAGTATGGGGGGGGATCAGTGGCAGCAGTGGTGCTGGTGTGGGGATCAGTGGCAGCAGTGGTGCTGGTGTGGTGGGGATCAGTGGCAGCAGTGGTGCTGGTGTGAGGAGTCAGTGGCAGCAGTGGTGGTGGTATGGGGGGATCAGTGGCAGCAGTGGTGGTGGTATGGGGGGGATTAGTGCCAGCAGTGGTGGTGGTAGGGGGTGGGATCAGTGGCAGCAGTGGTGGTGTGGAGGGGATCAGTGGCAGCAGTGGTGGTGGTGTGGGGGGGGATCAGTGACAGCAGTGGTGCTGGTGTGGGGGGGTGTTCGGTGGCATCAGTGGTGCTGGTGTGGGGGGGAGGGGGGATCAGTGGCAGCAGTGGTGCTGTTGTGGGGGGGGGATCAGTGGCAGCAGTGGTGGTGGTATGGGGGGATCAGTGGCAGCAGTGATGGTGGTGTGAAGGGGGTTCAGTGGCAGCAGTGGTGGTGGTGGTGGTATGGGGGGAGTCAGTGGCAGCAGTGGTGAAGGTATGGGGGGGAACAGCGGGCGGAGAGGATGGGCAGGGCGGGGACTGTGTGCCTGTGAGAGTGCGCATGAATGACCAGTGTACTCCCGGCGGGCCCCCCTACAGTGGCAGAACTCCAGGGCCCTGTCGAAGGTGCGACTGCTGTATCCCTGCTAGTCCTGCCACTGCTTTGCGGTAAGGGCAGTCATTCACGTTGTTTCAACAGTTTACAAATACTGAAGACATTTAAAACTGATCTCCAGGAAACAGATAAATCCACAGATGAAATACATATATGAGAGCCAATTTGTATTTCTGTCCACCCAGTCCTGATATCTACACCAGTCTGCCACACAGGACAATAAAGCCAGCATGCTTACCTGACATTTTTTCAGACTCAGTTACGCAACATAGCTAGATCTTTTCTTCACCCCATCCTGTGATTGGATGGTGAAGAAGCAGCAAGAGACTGATTATGTCATCTCTCTGCATTCTATTCATATCAGCATGTTCTTTGTCAGCACTTGTGAATGCATCCTATATGATTGTCCCCTAGTACTGCTATGCAGAAGATTACAAGGGGCTAAGATCAAGCCATATTCAGGTATTTCATTTGCTTTTCAAAAACATAAGGGGTTTTAAAAAAAATATATTAAAATTAATTCATTGGTGATTTTTTTGCCTGGAATCAGCTTAAATTGTACAAAAAAAAAAAAAAAACAAGATATGTTACAAAGTCTGCGTGTTATGGAATGAATAAGAATGAAAGACACAGTACACAGTGCTTGCCAATACTTTAGAGATCAGGGAAATGCTGGATCCATATCATATAGGACAAAGGGTCTGCCTGTGAATGGTCAGGCTATCATATTATATCCAAGAGCCATTGATTAAACTTGCATTGGTGTTAAAATTCTATGAACCCCAGAAAAAAAAAATATATATATAAATCTGTTTAAAACCATAGAATACATTCAGTTTTAAGGAATTATACTCTATTTTGCCAAATAAAGAAATCATATTTCATGGTAGATGTTCTCATTTCCATTCCTAATCTATTTTTAGCAGGTCAAGTGCCATGGATTTTTCCTCAGTTGGGTTAGGTGGAATAATTACTGACCAAGTCAACTTGATTGATTGACTTCTTCTGTTTATGGAAATTGAGCAAATCCCTGGCCAAATGTGATGTCAAGATGGAGGTTTTGAGCTTATTGTTTTTTGCGTGGGAACCACTTGTGTTCTGAACAAACAATATGCTGTGAATTAACATGCACATCTTCTGCAAGTTTTCCTTTTTTTTTTTTTTATTCAGACTTTATTTAATTTTCATGTCAACACATTTTACATCATATAAAAATATACAATAAAATTACGCACATTACCTACTCAACATCCTTTTTTTCCCTGTTCCCCACCCCCATCATGGATGAGCCGCCTAGTCTTCTACCTCATCCCACTCCCCTGTCTCTCCACTCCTTCTTCTATCTTTATTTCCATATATACATTAGTTTTCCTAAATTGTATCCAACTTCCCAATATACTGGCAAATCTCTCTGCCTGATCTTCCTCCCTACTACATAAAAATTCAATTTCAAATATGTATTCAATCCTATTAAATCATTCACTAATCGTGGGTTTTTCTGGTTCTTGACATTTTTTGGTATTACTCCCTTTGCTGCATTTATTAGATATGGGACTATTGTACTTTTATATTGTTTTTTAGTAATATTTATATTATGGAATAAGCAGACCCATGGGTCATCTGGAATTTCCATTCCTGTTATTACCTTTATATATTGCTGTACCTCCTGCCAGTATTCCCGTATCTTCGTACACTCCCACCAAAGATGTGCCATGGTACCCTTTTGGTTACATCCTCTCCAACATAGGGGTGATTTATCTGGCTGATATTTTTGTGCCTCATCTGGTGTGATATACCATCTTGCCAAGCATTTGTAGTTACTTTCAATCATGTTGACATCAACTGCCAATTCGTGTACAGCTCTCAATATCTTACTCACTTGTTGCTCATTTATACGTGTACCCAGCTAATTTTCACATTTTTCGATGAATGGAGGTACTCTTGGTTCATCCAACGACATTAGTATTTTATATATCCGAGATATATTATGTTTTGAATTAATTTGTAATTGTAGTGCAAATAAAAAAAAGTATCACGGACAGTACTCAATTGTCTCTGTCGCAAGTGCACTAATACGGCTACAATGACCTCAAGAATTAATTTGGGAATCACATAATATTTCCATTGGATACAAGTTCTCCTGAGTTCTAATAGGTTGTGGTAGTGTTGACACAAAATGTTTTAATTGCAAATACCTCCATATATCCAATATCATCAAATCTCTTTTATGTTTCAGTTCCTGAAATGTACAGATTTTCCCTTTTTTCATTATGTCTTTTAACTGTGCGTTTTTAATCCATTCCCAAAATTGTGCACTATTTCCTGGTAAAAAAAAAAAAAAAGGTTCCAGCAAATAAAATTATATGGTGAAATATACTCCCATTTAGCCTATCCCAAACTTTAAAAGCAATTCTGGTCATTTCCTGTAGGTTATGATCAAATATTCTATATTTTTGTGATATCCAAGTATTATTATCAAATTCTGTTCCGCTTAGTGTATTTTCTATCCTTATCCAACTTTTTTCACTCTTTATATTAGACCATTCTATCATTCGTGTTAAAACTATAGCGTTGTAATATCTTTTTATATCTGGTGCTGATAATCCACCTGTGCTTTCCCTTTACTTCATACCGAGAACTGTATTCTTGGCTTCTTATTTTGCCAGATATACTTTGACAATATTGTTTTTATTATTTAAAAAAAAAATTGTGGTATAGCAACTGATAGCATCTGAAATTTGTACAGTATAATTGAGAGTATTACCATCTTTATTATATTTATACGTCCCACCCATGCCAGTGGTCTTGTTGCTATTTTTTTTATTTCTATTTTTATCGCGTTTAACAATGGTATGTAATTTACGTAGTATAAGTCCTCAAGGTTTGGTGTAAGTTTTATCCCAAGGTATTTTAGTTATTTTCCTCCCCATGTAAAGGAGAATTCCTCCTGTAATGTTAGCTCTTCCTCTTTACTTATATTTATATTCAAGATTACTGAGTTTACGGGGTTAATCTTTAATTTTGACAAATCTCCATATTTTTCAATTCTTTTATTAGATTTGGGAGCATAATTCTGAGGTTAGATATGTAAAACAGGACATCATCTGCATATGCCGTGACTTTATGTTCTTTATCTCCTATCGTCACCCCCGTATGTCCATGCTATTTCGCATGGTGGCCAATAAAGGTTCCAATGACAGTATGTATATTAACGGTGACAATGGAAATCTCTGCCTTGCCCCATTGAACATTTAGAAGGGTGACAACAGGTTCCCATTCACCTTCACTGATACTGTGGGGTGGTGATATAACGATTTAATCCACTGGGCCATTTTGGAACCTATTCCCACTTCTTCAACTGTGTCCATCATAAACCCCCCAATCAGCTCTGTCAAAAACCTTTTTGACATTGATTGACAAAAATTTAGTTGGGGATCTTGTGCCTTTTATCTTATGTAATAATAGTACTGTTCATATGCTATTGTCATTGCCTTCCCTGCGGGGAATGCACCTGGTCTGATACATATGTATACAACTAAGCAGAACTTGTTTAGCCTTATGGCTAGTACTTTTGCGTATACTTTTGTATCAGCTTTTAATAGAGCAATTGGTCTATAATTAGAACACAGCAATGCGTCTTTACCTTCTTTAGGTATAATTGGAATATGTGCCTGCAGTGATTCTTTCCTCATCTCTTAATTTGTTCATGTAAGTACACATTTTTGATATTAGTTTTTCCCCAAATTTTTTGTAATATCGAATTTTAAATCCATCAGGTCCTGGACTCTTCCCTACTGTTGTACTCTTTATTGCTGATCTTATCTCTTCTTGTGTTATTGACTCCTCTAACTCTTGCAGTTTTTCTGCTGCTAATTTAGGTATTTTCGCTTCCTTTAAGTAATCCTGAATTTTTTGTTTTCTTTTTAACTCTTTGTCTTGTGCTTCTTTTTGTCTCACCGAGTATAGATTACTATAGTAACTATGGAAGACTCCAGCAATATATATTTCCCCTTTACTATTTTTCATTTTCTCTATGTAATTTATCGATTTTTTATTCTGTAATCTTGCTAAATATTATCCTGGCTTATTCCCCCATTGGTATCTCTCTTTGGCTGATCTATAAATACCTGTCTTGTCTCTTGCTCCATTAAGTCTTTCAATTCGTCTATTTTTGTTACAAGGGCCTGTTGTAACTCCCTATCTGATCTTTTTTTGTCTGTTCTGATTCATAAATTTCTTTCAGAAGCCTATCCATGTTCATTGTCCCTTATCTGGAGCCTATTGAAATCAAGATACCCCTTATATAGGCCTTATGGGCATCCCAAATTGCGGCCTCGGATACTCCCGGGTGATTCATTTAACAGGAAATATTGTTCTAATTCTTTTTTTATTTTATCCTCTACTTTTGTATCCTGTATCAAACTCTCATTTAGCCTCCAGTTACACATCATAGGCTGACTGCCAGTAAACTTGAGCTTTGCCATTACAGGTGCATGATCTGATATTGACGCTATGTCTATGGATGTTTTTTCCACATAATCTAACTATCTATGCTCCACCATAATATAATCCATTCTTGAATACGTCTCGTGCACTGGAGATTAGAAGGAGTAATCTTTCACTCAAGGATGTTGTACCCCCCAAACATCCACCAGTTGACACTGATTGAAATTTCCTCTTAATTGGAAATTCCCAGTCTCCAGTGAACGTGACGTAGTATCTACTTGTGGATCTAAGCAAAAATTCAGAACTCCTGCAAGGATTAGCTTTCCCTTCTTAAATTCCATTATTTTCCCCAGAGTTTCCTTCAAGTACCCTTTTGGTATTTTATTGGGGCTATATATATTTGACAATGTACACTCCATCCCTTGTAGGTTACCCTTTAAAAATATGTACCGGCCCTCAGGGTCTACTTTCCTCTCTTCTAAGGAAAATCTTACTTCTTTTGCAAATCCTATTGCTACTCCTTTTGCTCCATAATACCATGTGGGATAGAACTTTGAGTATAATTTTACATTAGAATCATAAGGTAAAGGAGTCTCCTGTAAAAAAAATGATGCCTGCTGCATATCGTTTAACTTCTCTTAATAACTTGTGTCTTTTTTCTGGGGTGTTCAATCCTCTTACATTGTATGATAAAAAAAATTAATGTTTTCATTTTGTCTCTCTCCCTCTCTCCTCCTACTCCCAACTGCCTCTCTTCCTTATCGCCAATCCACCAACTATCCCGGGCGTCCGAATGGTTTCTTTGCCCCCAGATCAAGGGAATTTCTGCAAAAGGAGAGGTAGAGACAAAAAAAAAGAAAAAAAAGGAGCGTTCCAGGTATTCGGCACCATTGACTCTTTTCCCCTACCTTTCCCTTCATCCCCCACTCCTCCCACCCCACTCCCCCCACCCCAGCCCCCTCCCATATCGGTAATCCTAAAAGTTGGTATTGTGACCATATCTTGGTCATCTAGCACAGTGCTCCCCAACCTTTTTATCGCCGCGGACCGGTCAACGTTGATAATTTTACCGCGGCCCATTGAGAATGTACAACCCTGACTGAATTCAAGGCAAGATGCATATTTGAATGAATTTGCTTATTGTGCCACATAAAACCAGTCATGTTTGGGATTAGTAAAAATCTGATAATTCAAGCCTAAATGATAGTTATTGTTCAGTTACATTTATGTATTTTGTTTTAAACTCTTCACAGAGTTTTCTTATTTCATTGCATTATCCACACATGTAAATTAGGGATAAGCTGAGAGTTAGGTCCTGGACTCTGATAAATTGATAAATATTCTCCAATCGGCACCCTACTGACATCACCAGAAACATGTCCCACAGAGACACAGTCAGGACCCTACTAACACTAGCAGAAAAATTTCTATAGAGGACATTTATCAATCCTGTCTCAAAGTGAAGCAAGGCTAAGCAGAAGCAGTAATGGAACAGGTGACTGACACCTGACCCTGACCCTTTCTTAATTTTGCATCTCCTTAGTGTGAGAGTCTGTCCTTTCTTCAGTAATAACTATGTGTTTGAACTTTGCAAACTGTTGCACTTGACAGCCCAAGAATTCAGATGTATAGCTCAGTAAACCTATAGCAGAGACTTTGCTGAACAAGACGTAACCTGATTTTCGACTAATTGTGTTGCTAATTTACGTGATAAATGTTCCCCATTGTACAGTAAACACTGAGTTTAATAACCTGCATGAGAATTTAATGCAATTCATTTAAATCCAGGAAACAGGTAATTTTTGCAATGAAGCTCTACTACAGCCTCAGACCTAGTCTTTACCTGGGGAGATCCTGTTACCAGCCATTTTAGGGATAGGAGTGGTGGGGATCAATTGGAGGGGTTGGAGAGGGTGGTGACTGGGTAGGTTCCCAGGGAAATCTCCCAAAAAAACACTGGCCCCAGCTGTAAATGTGACTATCTGTTAGTTGCACCTGGCCCAACATAGTAAATGAGGCCTCTGCAAGAACATGCCCCTATCTAGGCCTAGGGCCTGCCCAGAGAAGCGTTACATGTCTTTACTATATACTTACATAGTTACATAGTAGGTGAGGTTGAATAAAGACAACAGTCCATCCAGTTCAACCTGTGTAGGTGTGTGTGGCTGTAATCATCTCACATACCCCTGAATGTTCTGATCCTTGAGATGTACGTCTAATAGTCTTTTGAAAGCCACCATACTACCCGCAGAAACCACCTCTTGTGGTAGAGAATTCCACAATCTTGTAGCCCTAACAGTAAAGAACCCCCCACATTGCCTGAGGTTAAAACGCTTCTCCTCTAATCGCATTGTATGCCCCCGAGTCCTCATGCAATCCCTTCGACTGAACAGCTTTTTTTCTAAGCTGAGATCCCCATTGAGATATTTAAAAATTGCTATCATGTCCCCCCTCAGGCGTCTCTTCTCCAGGGAGAATAAATCAAGCGATTGCAGACGCTCTTCATAATTAAGGTCCTCCAATCCCCTAATTAGTTTAGTTGCCCTTCTCTGGACTCTCTCCAACTCCAACACATCCCTCCTGAGGACTGGTGACCAGAACTGGACAGAATACTCCAGATGTGGTCGGACCAGAGTTTTATAAAGTGGAAGGATTATAGACTTATCTCTGGAATACATCCCTTTCTTTATGCATGCTAATATTCTGCTGACCTTGGCAGCTGCCGCTTGACATTGCATGCTGTTGCCTAGTCTATCATTAACCAAGACTCCCAGATCTTTCTCCATTTTTGATTCCCCCAAGGGTTCCCCTCCTAATGTGTATTGTGCTTTTATGTTTCTAGTCCCCAAGTGCAAAACCTTACACTTCTCCACATTAAACCTCATTTGCCATGTCGTTGCCCACTCCGTTATTTTGTCCAGGTCATCCTGTAGGATATCTGCTTCATGCTGTGCAGTTATTGCCCTGCCCAATTTTGTGTCATCTGCAAAAACTGATATCGAACTACTGATCCCGTCCTCAATGCTGTTTATGAATAAATTGAACAAGGTTGGTCCCAGGACTGAGCCTTGGGGGACCCCGCTTACTACCTCAGACCACTCTGAGTATGCGCTGTTTATTACCACCCTTTGGACACGCCCTTTTAGCCAGTTCCGTATCCATGAGCAAACCCTGCTGTCGATACCTGCAGACCTTATTTTATAAATTAAGCGCTTATGGGGAACTGTATCAAACGCCTTAGCGAAATCTAAGTACACCACATCCACTGGTCTGCCCCTATCTAGCTCACAGCTCACCTCCTCGTAGAATGTTAAGAGATTGGTTTGACAAGAACGCCCATTTGTAAACCCGTGCTGGTTACTGCTGATGATGCTGTTGTCTTTAGCAAACTCTACGATATAGTCCCTTATCATCCCCTCCAGAAGTTTACATACTACTGATGTCAGACTGACAAGCCTATAATTTCCCGGTATATGCCTCTGACCCTTTTTGAATATCGGAATCACGTTTGCAATACTGATTGAGGGACAAGATTACGTTTAAGTTATTTTCATTATTTTCACAAAAATTGAGGCAAAAAATAAGAACATTAAAATACTCCCAATTAATATTTCCAAATACCTTGGGATGTCTTTTTTCCAAAATGGGGTAATTTTAGAGGTGTTTTTACTGTCCTTGCACTTCAGGGGCTCCAGAAATGTAATAGGCAGTCAGGGAATCAGATAATTTATGTCTCTTGAAATCTTTAAGGTGCTCATTGTATTTTGTGGTTGTTATTACTGTCCTGGCACTTCCATGCACTGCTTGATGATGTCACTTCCGGAAGACTTAATGATGAAATCTGAAACGCATTGACAGGAAGCGACATCGTCACACTACGCACTCAGAATTGCACATCTGATACACAGTTTCAAATGAGCTACATGTTTTTTTATTTGTGATGTATTTTAAATAAAGCGCATTGTATTTGAATCTTATTACACTATGGGAGTCTTTTTGATCTGAGTTTAAGCTGAACATATGAATGTAACACAATTTGAAACATCTTGTGGATCTTTTACTCTTCTGGGTGATAAAAGCAGGAGGGATTGCTAAGATGGGGACTGACCATTATTGTATGGACAAAGTGGTCTGTAACTCACATTACTAAGGAAGACAGTCAAATGTTTCTGGTAAGCCTTTCTCCTATGAGGATTCACCTGTGGTTATTGGTTTAAAGGGACACTTAAATTGTGGAGAGTTCTATTATTACCCACTTCTTGGGGTATATATATCTGGTAAGCAGAGATGTTGGCACAGATTGGATTGATGTTTTAATATATTTTGTAATACTTTTGAAATAAATTTGTGGTTTATGTCAACATACTACACTATAGGGTTGATTTACTAAAACTGGACATATCTGGTGCAGATCTGTATAGCCAATCAGTTGTTTTGTTTTTTGTTAAAGCTTAATTGAACAAGCTGAAGTTAGAAGCTGATTGGATGCCATGCACAGCTGCACCACATTTTTCACTCTCCAGTTTTAGTAAATTAACCTCACATCACATTTTTGCCTCTATACCACTTTTGGGTGTGGGGTGAAAAATGTCATGCCTCTAAGTTTGGAGTAATGGATTTCTGGTGAGCTTTTAAGTAGAATATATTAGGAAGATTTCACTTGTGATAAGATAGTCACATAAGTTTGTTTTTGTGAGTGCACTAGTCTGACCTTTTCCAACTATCTTTACATACTACACTATGGAAAAGTTTTTCTTCTGACCTATTTCTAAACAGAAGAAAAAACTAAGCTTGAGGACTGGATCCATTTTTTAAAACCCTCTGGCTTGCTTCAAAAAGAAAAACCCAATTGGAAAAGTGCTCTTTGACTCACTTATTCTTAAGCTGTCAATATTTTCTGGTGAGGGGGATAGGATTAGTATATTTTTCTAATTCACAGATCACAGTGGAGAAGTTATGGTGACTGGGGAATTTATATCTGGGGAATTTATATTTGAAAGGACTCCAGTGGCGGAACTACAAGAGTCACAGCAGTCCCCATTGCAACTGGGCCCTGGAGTCCTGCCACTGTGGGGGGGCCCATGCGTTCGTTCATTCCCCTGTGTGGGGGGTGTGGCTGGCCGGAGAGGGGAGGCTGAGCTGAGCACCTATCCTCTCCAGGGAGAGAGAGAGAGAAGCTGTGTAGGGGGGCGGAGGTGGACACTGAAGAAAGAAAATGTCAGCTGACCAGCTGACACCAATAGAGTTAAGGGGAGGAGCTCCTCCCTCTGCAAGGAGACCCCATTATACAGAGGAATCCCTGGAGGCACGTGTAGTGAATGCTGAGGGGGAATCGTCTGACTGACAAGGTAAGTGAAAAATTGCTAGTGCAACTGATCCCAACCTCCACCACCTCTACCTCTTGCTGGTCCCCACCCCCCACACCACCACCGCTGTCACTAACCCCACCCCCTCACCACCACTGATCCCCATCCCCCTCACCACCACCGCTGTCATTAATCCCAGCCGCTAACCACCACTGTCACTAATCCCACCCCCCTCACCACCACCGCTGTCACTAATCCCACCCCCTCCTCACCACCGCTGTCACTAATCCTACCCCCTCTCACCACCATTGCCACTGATCCCACCCCCTTAACCAGCACCGCTGCCACTGATTCCACCCCCTGAACCACCACCAATGCCACTAGTCCCACCCCCCCTCACCATCACTGCTTCCACTAATCCCTCCCCCTCTCACCACCACCACCACTGATCCCACCCCTTTCACCACCACCACTGCCACTGATTCCACCCCCTCACCACCACCGCTTCCACTGATCCCACCGCTTTCACCACCACCACTGCCATTCATCCCATCCCACCACAGCTGCCACTGATCCAATCCCACCACCACTACCACCACTGCCACTGATCCCATCCCACCACCACCACTGCCACTGATCCTATCCCCACCACCACTGCTGCCACTGATTCCATCCCCACCACCACCGCTGCCACTAATCCCATCCCCACCACCCCCGCTGCCACTGATCTCATCCCCCCATCACCACTGCCACTGATCCGATCCCCCCACCATTGCTGCCACTCATCCCATCCCCCCCACCACTGCTGCCACTCATCCCATCCCCCACCACTGCCACCACCACTCATCCTATCCCACCACCACTGCCACTGATCCCATCCCACCACCGCTGCCACTGACCCAATCCCCCCACCACTGCCACTGTTCCTATCCCCCCCACCACTGCTGCCACTCATCCCATCCCCTTACCACTACCACCACCACCCATCCCATCCCACCACCACCCTTGCCACTGATTCCATCTGGCCATCATCTCTGCCACTCATCCCATCCAATCCCCCCACCACTGCCACTCATCCCATCCTATCCCCCCACTACTGCCACTCATCCCATCCTATCCCTCCACCACTGCCACTCATCCCATGCCATCCCCCCACCACTTCCACCACCACTGCCACTCATCCTATTCCATCTACCCCCCCATTACTGATGTCACTGATCCCATCCCCCCCCATCGCTGCCACCCATGCCATCCCCTTTACCGCTGCCACCTCTTCCATCCCCCCCCATCACCGCTGCCACTCATCCCATTCCATCCCCCATTACTATCACCACCACTGCGACTCATTACAACCCCATGCTCCAGGAGGCCCGTGTCTCACCCCTGCATACCTAGAGGGGCAGCGGTGCGGCATTTAGAGGAACCAATTCCCCCTCCACTGCAGGAAGAAAATGTAGGGGATCAGTTCCTCCATATGCCACCCCCACCGCCCCTTCTAGTCAGGTGTACGGGGGTGACGCATGGGGCTGGGTCGCCCCAGGGGTCAAAGGGGCCCTTCATGGTTTCTTGCACCGGGGGCCCTGAAGGTTCTAGTTACGCCTCTGACTCATTCAACTACCTTGGACTTGGTTGGATTTTTTTATTCACATATTTGCTTCACAATTGTGATTTCACTTTATTGTACCATATGGACATTGTATGAGAGTTGTAAGATTGAGTAGTACTGGAACACATTTATTCACCATATGAAATCACTGCTTGTGCCTGTGGATCAGCATTTCATCAGCAACTAATGATCTTCCCATTGGCATTAGTTGTAGTCATGACTACCAGCTTTGTGTGATATTTAGAAAAAATAATCAAATAGCGGTAAATAGATTTTCTTTTTTTTTCTTTATAAGAGCCGGTTCACACTTGTGCGGATGCGCTGATCGCATGTAATTCGGAGCGCACTGCTCCTTCATTACATGCGATCTCATGTGCGGATGCGAGTTCAGCCATACAATTTGTATGGCTGAATTTGCAGCGCATCCGCAGAAAACTTGCACATGAGGCATTTTTTGAGCAGCCTCAGAATCGGATTGCATGGTGGTTCACACTTGTGCGAACTTGCAGATCGCACTGCGATATGTGATCAAACTGGGGGTGTCGTTAACATTTAATTGACACCTCCTGCGTATCGCATATGGCAGTGTGAACTACCAGATGTGCGGATGCGATGCGGGATCACGCTGCATATTTGCAGCGTTCCCGCATCGCACAAATGTGAACCGAGCCTAAGTGTACAAGTTATTTCTAAACCCTATTATGGTTTTCAATGAAATTATTCATAAATACTTTGACAGGTGAAAAGATTGTTTCTGATTTCCACTCCAGTTTTCAGAGAATTTTATCCACTGTCCTAAAGTGACACTCAGGGGTCCTGATTGCAGTTTCAGTGCCAGAGCACAGCTTGTTTCTGATCACTATTTTGCATTTCAGAGACTCTTATTCCCAGATGCTAGACATCTTACCAGGTGAGTATCTATATTTTATTTCACTTTTATCATATGTAACTAGAAATGCATAAATATTTTAGACCAGCTGGAAATTCACAGTTAAAGTTATGCTATCTTTATCTGCTTTGCTGAAATAAACCCTGTTTTTTACAGAGCTCAGATGCTCAAGCTGAAATATACAAACATAAGTGAAAGGAGTTGATTTACTAAAGGCAAAAAGACACAGTCTGCAAGTGTAGTTTCTCCAGAGCTTAGTAAATGAGCAAAAGCTCAGCTGACTTCATTCAGTCACGTGCAAACAAAAATGAATTTATTTTTAAATTTTCCTTGCATATGATTGGGTATTTTTTGCAAAGTGAAGATTTACCTCATTTACTAAGCTCTGGAGCAACTGCTCTTGCAGAGTGCAACTGCAATCTGCAAAGTGCACAGTCTATTTGCCTTTAGTAAATCAACTCCAAAGAGTCAGAGCAGTGGTTCTGCCCCTCAACCCTACCTGCTTTGTTCAGATAGCCCATGTAAAGTTTCAATCAGAGACAGAGAGAGAGAGTCTGAAAATAATCAGCTCCTGCTATGTTCTCTCATTAAAAAAACAGCTCTGTGAGATCTGTGTCATAAAGAAAGCTTTATGTGTTTATTTGCAAAACAAATATATTTGTTAAAATTTTAAAAGAAATAAATAAATACAAAATCAGTTGAACAATGCATACAATTTAGAATATTAAAAAACACAAATCATTCAATTTCCCTTTAATAATGAATTACATCGTAAACATAACCGTTCACTCAGTTCATCAACTGGATAGAAAACAGTAATTATAAAAAAAAAGATAATTTCAATTACCCAATTGATGAACTGTATGGTATAGTTTATTTTTCATATACTCACATTTGTCTGTTGTTCTTGTATATTGATTTTCTGTTCAACATTACCTGCCATTAATTTTTATACTTCCAATACTATTTGGCCATTGGCTATTTGGCTTTAAATTTGACCCAGACAAGGGGATACTGCGTTGATACTGGTTTGATGGGGCGATGTCCTTATGGTTTTTCTGGCCCTGATAAAGAGGACATTCTTGGATCTGCAAAATGCATTGGCTGCTTTTTGGATTGCCCCCTGACTTTTAGTGAAATAAAGTTGTATCTGGACCTCATAAAAGTGGTATTGCACTTCAATTTCTATATTTGTTACATTATACTACAAGCTAAATAGACTGTGGAGATCCTCTGAGATGTAGAAGCTGCCTGCCCAGGAACCAGTTCATTTACATTAATAATTTAAGATAGCAATACCAGTTAGATAACCCTGCAGGTTCAGCATGATTTTTCCACTTTCCTCAATTATTCATTTTTTCTTTACAGGGTCAGCAGCAGCAACAGGAGCAACAGCAGCAGTGTTGTTCATGATACCATGGAAACTGGCCATTGCTTGCAGCTGAGCACCACAGCTTATTGTGGTGCATTTTAGTCCACAAAAGCACCACAGCTTCCCATGCACACAAGCACTACATCCCACACACAGCTTTTTAATAGCTGCTAAAAAAAAAGTATTGCATAAGCCCCATGTTAACAACATCATATCTGGGAGGAGAGAAATTGAAGCATAGAGAGGTGACAAGGGAGAACATAATAACACAGATATTTCTGCAGTTGGTTCCAGTTATGAGGAGGGGGATTGATGATGAGGTCTCCGACTGTACTTGGGTCCCACTTATAGCAGAGGAGGAAAGTGAGGAAGAGGCACAACATCATCTTGGCAGGATGTTTTCTAGGGGCAGCTTTCAGAGGAGTGGAGGGAGCAGCCATCCCATTCCACTAGATGGTAGAATTACATGGATCTGAAAAAACACAGGAAAGAGTTGTCAAAGGTGAGATCAGAAAGAGAATTAAAGACCAGCTTGTCAAAGGTAAAAGCTATAAGACCATCTCCAAGCAGTCTGAAGTTCCTGTGACTACAGCTGCAAGTATTATTAGAAAGTTTAAAGTCCATAGGCATGTAGCCTACCACCCTGGATGTGGCCGCAGGAGGAAATCGACCCCAGATTGAACAGAAGGATGATGCCAAAGGTAGACATAGACCAAGGAAAAACTTCCAAAAAGATACAAGCTGAACTCCAAGGTCAAAGTACAGCAGTGTTGGATCGCACCATCTGACTTTTTTGTTTATTGCCAGTGGGTCTCTATGAAAGAAGACCCAGGAGAAAGACAGTAAACAGAAGCCCCCCCCCCCCCCAAAAAAAAAAAAAAAATCAGACTGCAACCTGCTGAAATTCATATTGACTAGTCACAATGCTTCTGGGATTATGTCCTCTGACAGTAGAGAGAAATGTGGAGCTTTTTGGCAGGTCTGTGAAACAGAGGGGGCTCGGGAATGTTTTGGGACAGCTTTGCTGCATGGGGTGCCTTGAATCTTGGCCAATGAGATCACAAGACTATCAAGAAATCCTGCAGCAAAACGTACTGCTAAGTGTCAGAAAGCTCTGTCTCAGTTGAAGGGTATAGGTCCTCCAACAGGATAATGACCCAAACACACAGCTAAAAGCACCCAAAAGTGCCTACGAACGAACTGTTGGAAATGGCCTTCAATGAACCCTGATCTGAATCCTATTGAATATCTATGGCAAGAGCTGAAGCATGACAGATTGTGCAATTCGCTGCTGGGCCAAACTACCTGTTGGCAGGGGCACAAATCTAATTGAAAGCTTCATAAATCACTTTTTGCAGTGATTGCCTCTAAAGGAAGAGCAACAAAATATTCAATTAAGGGTCCCATTATTTTCAAAGTTATTTCAGGAAAAAATGTGGGTTCTGACTATGTAAAGTACTACAGTTTTGAACTAGTTAAACTAATATGAAACCATATATAACCTGAAATAATTCTAGCGCTGGTCAGTTAAAAAAAAAGTTTCTTTATTCATTTTCTTAACCTCATATGGAAACTATTAAATGTTCAAAATCCTGTATCCTAGATCTCAATGAAGTCAGCTTACTCATAGCTTAATTCTGGGCAATTATATCCATTTTGTGAAATTCTTACACTAGAGTAGGTCTTGCTGAAACATATAACATTTCAAGTCTTCATGGTCAGAGTGTGAATTAAATATGACTTTGTAGATAATTGAAATCAGCTTTGAATATTTAGTGAAACATCGTAAAAGAATATCTATCTCTGGACAGATTTAGAAGCCTTACTAAAAATGACTATAGGGCATATACAGTGTGAGATGTTGAGACAAAAAAGAAAAAAAAAATTCTAGACTGCTTTTTTTTTTATAACTGCATAGAATCTTTGTTAAAAAGTGTGTAAACTTAAGACGTAAAATATAATAAACTACAGCTTACCTGTCCTTAGATGTGGTGGTTGCATTAAGCTGACCCTACGCTGCACAAATGTCAGCCAGTTCCTGCTGTTGGCTGAAATTGAAGCAGTGTATTGCTCTGCTCCCTTTGACAAAAGTTTATTTTTTAGTCAATTCTGTTAAAGGAGCCTGTCAGAAAATTGTCAGCTGAACATTGCTAACATCCAATCAGATGCAGGCTGTCATGTACCTGATAGAGGGCAAATTGATGAGAGAGCTTCCCTTACAGCTCCAGTTCAATACCCCTGGAGTTAGTGACAGGCTATAGCAGGACGAGGAGTGGCTTGGGTGCCTGTGGGAGGTCTCAAAACAGTTGGTGGTCATACAAACAGTCTGGATACTGCTGAGATGCTGTGGATGCTCAGACTGATACTTGTACAGAATGCTAGCATAAAGGGGTTGATTTACTAAAGGCAAATAGACTGTGCACTTTTGCAGTTGCAATTGCCTTCTGCAAGGGCAGTTACTCCAGAACTTAGTAAATGAGGAAGAGCTCTGCTGACTTCCGTCATCCAATCATGGGC